>NW_004754893.1:127117-137780 GCF_000188695.1 Salpingoeca rosetta | reverse complement strand
CACACAACAACAACAACAACAACAACAACAACAACAACAACAACAACAACAACAACAACAACAACAACAACACACATCTCCACTTCTGCCGTCCCCCTACCCACGCTGTGCAATGACATACCTGGCTGAAGTCGTCGAGTGAGGCCTCGCGTGTACATGACAGCGCCGCAACCAGCTGCTGTGCAATGACCTAAAGTGGAAAAGCACGTGACACGCAAGCCACAAACGTGGGTGTGGTGGTGACAGTGTATGGGGTAGAGCACGAAACGTAACGCTTGCTCGAACCGAGGGAGAGTCGTGCACAAAACATGTAGCAGGACCAAGCGCACGCAAATAAATTCACACATAACCAGACATACACGGAAGCGCACAACACGTGCATACACACACACACACACACACACACACACACACAAGTGTGTACCTTGTTGAGATCCTGAACAGTGACACGCTTCAATCGGAGCATGCGGTGGCATATGTCCTGCAAGTGGTCATTCTCAAACAACAATATGCCGTCGCACGCCTAGCCACATCAACACGCGGCGCCACGCCAGGTGTGTGTGTGTGTATGTGTGTGTATGTGTGTGTATGTGTGTGTATGTGTGTGTGTGTGTGTGTTCGGATGGTGAGGAAGAGCATGGCAGAGCTATGTCGTCAACCATGCACAATGCTGCCAATCCGTGCGCGCATAGGCCCGACCACACACCAATGCCCTTCATTGCAACGGGCGGTAGAAGCCACAAATGGCATACACACAAGTGTGTAGAATGGCTGAAGACTCGCCTGGTAGGCGTGCGCCATGGACAATACACAGTTATAGCTCTGCACAACAGTCTCGCCCGTCTCATGTGGCCAGATAATCTGCAACGAATCGAGTATGGGGTGCCATTGTGAAATGAAGTGAGCGACATTGAAGTAACAATACATGTGCATGGAGATATGCACACACACGTATCACGCACACGCACAGAGATGTTCATGTGGGTACATGTACAACACAGACTCACAGCTCACAGACAGAGACACATACATGCACAAAAGTGCACACAGCCTCACACATACAGAGAGAGAGAGAGAGGTACACACACACAAAAGCAAAGCCACACACACACACACACACACAAAGCCACACACACACACACACACACACACACACACACACACACAAAGCCACACACACACACACACTCACAAAGCCACACACACACACACACTCACACACACACACACACACACACACACACACACACACACACACACACACACACACACACACACACACACACACACACCTTGGCCCACGAAGGCACGTGGGGAAATTCGTCTTGAAGCGCATCCAAGACAGCAGCGCCAAGCCCGGACCCCGTACCACCAGCAACACTCTGAAGAATAGAAAATCCTTCCACAAGATCACACGCCTCCATCTTCACATCCACCACAGGGAGCCCGACCACATGTGAGCATCCGTCACAGCACGCCAAGAAGCCACGGAGGGCCTCTATCTTCGACACACCTTCTTCTTCTCACCGTGCACACACACACACACACACACACACACACACACACACACACACACACACACACACACACACACACACACACACACACACACACACACACACACACACACACACAGAGGTGTTGCGCTCGGACGCACCTCCAAGCGGATCATATTCACAATGTCTGGCACGTGGGCGCGCCCGTAGTTGTAGTACCCATTGGCCCAGTTATTTCCCGCCCCCCTCTTTGTGAACAGCGTACGCGCCTTTGGCCACAGCAAAAGCAAGCGGCACCCAGTGTAAATGTGCATGTTGGTCGTACGAGTGTTTGCGTGTGTGGTGTGTCTCTGTGTGTGTGTGTGTCTGTGTGTGTATGTGTGTGTGTGTGTGCATGTGTGTGTGTGCATGTGTGTGTGTCTCTCTCTCTTCTGTGTTTGTGCAGGTTGCAGTGCGTGGGCTGGTGAATGTACAACGTGCTGACCTGGTCATAAGTCCACGACTTTGGGGCCTGGTGCTGCATCTCGTTAATGTGCGAGATGACCTTGGACTCGGTGTCCACGCAGATGGCACGTGCGACGTGGCAGCCGCCACAGCGCTTCGATTCCCTTGCAGAGCAACCAAGACGAGCAAAAGAGGACGCAACACACGCGCATGTGTGTGTGTGTGTATACGAACGAGTGGACGTGAGCCAAGCGAAGGCCAAGGGAGCGTGGGCCGAGCGCAGCCAATCACTGACACACACGCGCACATGCAGGCGCACCGGAAGAAGCGGTGAACGCTGTCGGATTTGCTTGCTTGGCTCGCATGATGATCCCACATGCATTGCAGCATGGCATGTCCGGCCTGCGGCATCACGAGCGACGGGTCTGTGTGAGCTGCCATTCACAAGCACGCATGCACATACACACACACACGCCACCCCCCCCCCCAAGCACCACTGCGTGGGTACCTGATTGCCAGCCTGCCCCAGCTGCACCGTCACCACAGACATGCTTCCTCCTTGCTTGTTGTGTCGCTTTCTCTGCTGTCCTTCCTGTGCCAAAAACGGTTTTCACACACAAGAAAAACAGCAACAGCCAACAACAACCACACACCACAGCAGCTTGTGTCCACGAGTGGTTGAGTGAGCGAGCAAGTGAAGCAAGGGTTGGTGTGATAGCGTGTGAGGCAGACGTGGTGCAGCGAGTTGTGTGAGTTCGCTTGTTGCAGTGTGAGAGCGCGAGTGTGTGCGGTGGTTGCAGCAACACACAAAGAACGACACCATGCTCACCGATCTCCAAAGTATGTGTGTATGTGTGTATGTGTGTTTGTTTGTGTTTGTGTGTGTGTGTGTGTGTGTGTGTGTGTGTGTGTGTGTGTGTGTGTGTGTGTGTGTGTACACACATGTGTGCGTGTGTGTGTGTGTGTGTACACATGTGTGTGTGTGTGGTTTGAGATTGTTCAATGCAACCCATGGCCCCTCATCTTGGCTCTCGTCTTCCGTTTCCATTGCAGAGATTGGCATTGGCCTGACGGGCTTTGGCATATTCTTCCTCTTCCTCGGCGTGATCCTCTTCTTTGACCACGGCCTCCTGGCCATCGGAAACGTACGCTGTGTGTGTGTGTGTGTGTGTCTGTCTGTCTGTCTGTCTGTCTGTCTGTCTGTCTGTCTGTCTGTCTGTCTGTCTGTCTGTCTATGTTTGCATGCACTCGCTGTGTCTCTTTGCCACGACATGTTGCCCACCGATTTAACCCCCTCTCTTGGTCACTGTCATGCCACACGCAGATCTTGTTTGTTGCAGGACTGTCATGTATCATTGGCCTGTCCAACACCTTCGCCTTCTTCTTCCAACCAACACCGCAAAAGATAAAGGTGTTGTGCAACGCGTGCCCCCCCCCCCCTTCACACTTGTGCACTCGCATCTGTCCACTTCTCCATGCCGTGTCCGCCAGCTTTGTTATCAACAGCACAACCCCTCACACCAATGCCAACGCCACCACTCACACAACTGCCATCCCCTGTTGAATTCCGTGCTGGACTGCAGGGCTCTGTGTGCTTCTTCTCGGGCATCTTGATGATCCTGTGGATCAGCTCCATCCTCGGCATGCTAGTGGAGACTATTGGCCTCTACTATTTATTCAGGTCGGTGGCACGGTTGGTGCGAGGGAGAGAGAGAGAGAGAGAGAGAGAGAGAGAGAGAGAGAGAGAGACTGTGTGTGTGTCTGTGTGTCTGTGTGTGTGTGTGTCTGTGTGTCTGTCTGTCTGTCTGTCTGCCTGTCTGTCTGCCTGTGTGTCTGTCTGCTCAACCTCTATTCGCGACTGCTGCTTCTGCTGCTGCTGCTGCTGCTGCTGCCCTTGTGTGCCTCTCCGCCTCATTGTCCGAGCTTATCTTTGCGTCGCACACGCACGCACGCGCACACCCCCCACACACATATTAGCGGGTTCATCCCTGTTGTCATTGGGTTTTTGCGGCGGTTACCGGGCCTCAACCTCATCTTCTCCGTTCCCGTGCTTGGCAAGGTGTGTTGTGCTGTCGGTAACAGTGGCTGTGTCCGTGGTACATGCGTACGCTGTGCAATCGACAATGCAGGCGGCGCGTGTCCCTCCTTCACGCACACACACACACACACACACACACACACACACACACACACACACACATTCACAACGTACACAGTTCCTGGACAGGCTGGGCGGCAGCCAGCTGCCCATGTGAGCGACGCACGGGCGCCAATTTGAAGCTGCAAGCGAGTAGACAGATAGCTCTGTGTGTGTGTGTGTGTTGTGTGTGTGTGTTTTGTGTGTGTGTGTGTGTCTGTGTGTCTGTGTGTGTGTGTGTGTGTGTGTGTGTGTGTGTGTGTGTGTGTGTGTGTTGTGTGTTGTCCCTCTTGCCTGCTGCTGTCTTCGCTGTCTGATTGTTGAAGGGAGGAGTTGGAGTGGATGGTACTTGTGCTACCGTTGACTCAAATATAGAAGTCGTTCAAAACATAACATTAGCCAAGCATGAGGACACGCAACACAACACATGTGACATGGATGTACCACACCGACGGCCCATACACGTCAATGTGGTTGCGAGTTCATCTCACACACACACACACACACACACACACACACACACACACACACACACACACACACACACACGCTGCCAATGAGATCTGGCCTAGTTGTGGATTGGATGCCGCTTGTCATGGCTGCGGCGGGCCAGGTTGTATTGCCACGTCAAACGCCGCGTGTGTCGAGGACTGGGCGCCGTCTGACGGAGTCACTTGTCGCGGCACAACCCGTCGCTTCCGAGGCTGCTGCTGTTGAAATGGTTGGAATGGCTGATCCTGCGGCTGTTGTTGCGGTTGTTGCGGTTGTTGTTGTTGTTGTTGTTGTCGTCCGCTCTCGGCTGCTTGCACTGTGTGTTCACTGTGGTTGCCTGCCGCGTCAGCCTGTGGCGGTTACGGTGACATGTAGGCACAGGTGAACCAGAGAAACAGAGCCGTCGGTCACATGATGGTAACACAAGTGTCCAATACACGTGAAATGGAGCAGTTAACACACGCACGCACACACACGTGCGCGCACGCACGCACCTCCAAGCATTGCAGTTTGATGTCATCCGATAAGGATGCCAGCATGGATATGTGCTGCTCCGCCACCTTGGCCGCCCTGAATGTTAAAGGCGTCAGCACAAGTGAGAAGAGCAACTCCATGAGTGGCAACACACACACACACACACACACACACACACACACACACACACACACACAAAGTGGTGCTCGCAACACACGCAATCCTACTCACGTCAATATGTCGGTGAAGGCGCCGCGCTGCACACGCTGCACCATGTTCTGGAGTCGCGAACGGCCACCAAAAGGGAGTCAGTCACTGTGAGTGGACCTTGAGAAAGCGGGAGGGGCACACAAGCACAAGTACGAACACACACACACACACACACACACATACACACACACATACACACACGTACACACACACACACGTACACACACACACACACACAAGTATACAAGCACATACATAGAACGCTGACCTCAAGAAGCGTTTGGTTGATGTCCAGCTGCTCCTGGATGCGTTCAGAGTACCACTCTTGCCCTTGCTCACCACGCAACAACGGCAGTGCCACGCCGTTCCCGCCAGCCGTCGGGTCGGCACCGCTGTCCTCCTCATCACGGTCGCTGCCGCTCATCTTTGTTTGTGTTGCGCTGTTGCTTTTGGCGCATTGCGATTTGTGAGACAACAACGAGGGTGCTGATGACGATGACGATGACGATGAGGGTGCTGTTGAGGACGAGGCAGTGTCGGTGGGTGAGTGATGCCGTGCACTGTGGTCGAAGAAGAGGAGGAGGAGGAGGAGCAGCAGCAGCAGCAGCAACAGAAGCACGAGCGCCTGCGGTGTGTAGTTTAGTTCAGAGGAGGCGGCTATCGTCGGCCAACCTGGACGATGTGATTCTGCCGCACTTGCCAAAGGTGGCCTTCGCGTTTGCCTATGGCTCCAGCGCCTTCAGGCAACACGACCACATCTACACCAAAGTACGCGTGCGCGTGTGCTTGAATGCACGCTTTGGTGTGTTGACGTACGTGCATCGCTGTATCTGTGCAGCTTATTGATCCTTGTGTTTACCTCACACGTGCACACATGCACTCATGTGCACGCACAAACACACACACACACACACACACACATGCACACACATTCACACACACATGCACACGTGCACACGCATATGCGCATGTTTGCCACCATGTACAGAACACCATGCTGGATGTGATTGTGGCAGTGGATGATGCAGAGGCGTTCCATCGCGAGAACATGCAAAGGAATCCCCATCATTACCCATACTATGCACGAGCCCTTGGCGCCTCGGCTGTGGCCTCCATACAATCAAAGACGGGCGCCTCCATCTACTACCACCCCTTTGTCACCTTTGGCGACCAGGTGTGTATGTGTGTGTGTGTGTGCCTGTGCGTGTCTTTGTGTGTGCCACTGTGTCTGTCTGTACGTGTGTGTATGTGTGATGTGACCTTTGCTTGCGTGCGTCCGCGTGTCAGTGAGCCTTTAATCCTGCTCGCGCTCGCGTTGTGTGTTCACAACCGAGTTGGCGTGTGTGTGTGTGTTTGCGGTCGTGTTTATGCTTCCTGTGTTGACCGCGCACTGGGCCACCCTGCGCTTGTCTTCCATGCCCATCACAGCTGGCCAAGTACGGGGTCATTACCGTGGCCGATATGGAACGCGACTTGCAGATGTGGGACACGCTGTATGTGAGTGGCCGCTTACACAAGCCCGTTGCCATGCTCACGCCTGTGCCAACCTATCAACTGCAGCAGGCCCTCATTCACAACCTCAGGTCTGCGTGTGTGTGTGTGTGTATGTGTGTATGTATGTATGTATGTATGTATGTATGTATGTATGTATGTATGTATGTATGTATGTATGTATGTATGTATGTATGTATGTGTGTGTGCGTGTGTGTGTGTATGTACATCTGTGCATATGTGTCTCTGCGCGTCTCTAGCTGCTTGGCCACGTACGTTTTTTGACTGTCTTCCGGTCCAACTCAGCTAGTTAACTGCTCCACAATCCTCCTTTGCATGCGCGAATGATGCACCACCACCACCACCACCACCCTTCTCCCCCCCCCCCCTCACACCTCATTCTTCGTGCCACAGGTTTGCTGTCCTGACGGCGTGCTGTCTGCTCCCGCCCCAATTCAACGAGGTACACCTACATCATATTTGTGTGTGTGTGTGTGTGATTCATGCCCACACAGACGTTTTTGTTCCCGCTGCGCTGTTGTAATGTTGTGTGCCACGTTGTGTGTGTGTGTGTGCGTGTGTGTGTGTGTGTGTTCACTGCTGCCACCTGCGACGCTCATGTCATCACGACCGTCATTTATCATCGCTGAAACGTGGTTTTGTGTCGCTCTGATGTTCAGTTTGAGCTGTATCACACTATCGCCTCCCTTTCCTACACGGGGGATGTACGCATGGCTCTTGCAGAACGAAAGGGAAAGGTGTGTGTGTGTGTGTGTGTGTGTGTGTGTGTGTGTGCATGTGTGCTGCGTTGTGTGCTGCGTTGTGTGCTGTATCTGAATCGATGTGTTTGTGTGTGCTAATCCCCCAGCTCCATTGCCCGGCCTGCAGCTGTTCGCTGTTCCTTGTCTCTTGTTCAATGCGCGAACACGCGCGCGCACTCACTCACACACACACACACACACACACACACACACACACACACACACACACACACACACACACACACACACACACACACACACACACACACACATGCGCTTGTCATGCAGGCGTTCAACATTGTCAAGGGCAATTTCGACAACTTCCGTGCCTTGTATGCGGCTGCCCTGGCCGAGCTCAACTGCACTCTGGTGAGTTGTCCCTCCCCCTTGGAACCCTGTCACATCAACCATTTGCCCCTCTCCCATTGTTCTGTCCCCAGCAACGTACAAACCACTCACGTGTCATGTCGTCTTCATGGGTACATCTACACATCTTCGTTCGCACATGTGAGTAATAACCACCCACATAACACATACACACCACAATTACACACAATTACATGCCTGTGTGCAGCTCTCCGCCACAGGGGAGTATTCACTGCTTCAGAACCCGCTCTCTGGACTCCCTTCGCCACAAATTGTTAACCGTCTGCCCCTAACCCTTCAACAACAGTCAGTTGTGTGTGTGTGTGTGTGTCTGTCTGTGTGTGTGTGTGTGTGTGTCTGTGTGTGTGTGTGTGTGTGTCTGTCTGTCTGTCTGTCTGTCTGTCTGTGTGTCTGTGTGTGTGTGTGTGTGAACTGCGTGAATGTTTCATTGTCTTCGTGACTACACAAGCCGCCCATCTCTTTCGAACACCACCTCACTTCCACCCACCCCTCATCACCGCTGCCACCCCTCACCGCCACCATCATTCATTCTCTGACAGCCTTGACACGACAAAGCCGCTTGAGCCGCAGATCCGGCCCGCATTGAAACGCATCATCTCCCGCTCAAGCCTGACGCAGAGCTTAAAGGGCCTCTTCTCTGCAGGCATCTCCAGGTCGCTCCTGTACCTTGGCGAGAAGCTCAAGAAGGCCTGGTCCAAATAGGTTTTAGATAGGAGAGAGACATGGTCGTGGAGGGAGAGTAGTGTAGGACTCACCGCATCATCGTGTGTGTGTGTGTGTGTGCGCGCGTGCGTGTGTGTGTGTGCGTGCGTGTGTTTGACTGTGCCTCAATCACCCTCATCCACGGGCACTGTAGCTGTGATGTATTGTGGGTTGATGCACAGCTTGAATCAAGAAGCAAGAGGAGACCAAGAACAGCCATGTCAACAGTCATCACTCCCACCGCTCGCACTTTTGCGCGTTTGAATTGGTCGCGCGATGTTTCGTGTTTACCTTCAATAAAATTCAGCAGCGGCAACGCCCACCAAATAAAAAATAATAATTGTTGCTGCTTGTGTTGCTTGTGCTTGCTTGCTTGCAGAACTCTTCTTTCCTCAGTGCGCACTTTCCCATTCACCAGATAGCCAACGCCAAGCGAAGAGGTGCGTGTGTGTGGGCGTGCGTTTTGGTTTTGAGGCGGTGTTGCACGCTGACGACTGCACCGAGCTTGGGTGTTGGTCGCACTCGCATGTCTTCGCCGACGCTCATCTGTGGCTGTAGTTACTTTGGGCTTATTTGTTCCCGGCGCCGCATGTAGGATGTATGAACACCAAACACATCAGTCGCCGCCATGTGTCGTTGTGCTCGGCTCCCTTCTTGTGTCATTCCATGCCCTCATTTTGATCGGTGTGACCTGTCTCCCCCTGCCTGTGTGTGTGTGTTGCAGAACAAGCACAAGATGCAGATTGCAACGCTCGCGCGGGTGGCCATCCTCCTGGCGGTGGCCACCGCAACGACAAGCACGTACGCCCTGCTTCCTGGCGAGTGGTACCCGGACGGGAGCACAGAAGCGCAGGTGTCTGGAACCGCTGTGGACTACATTGACCTGGGAACAGCACAGTACAACGCGCTCATCGACTTTGAGGAGTTCTACCTCAACTCCACGGTGTGGCCCCAAAAAACGCATGGCTGCCTGCGACTGCGCGTTTGCATGTGAGAGTGATTGAGAGGGTGGGTGGGAGAGTGAGTGAGTGAGTGAGTGAGGGTGTGTGTTGTGTGTGTGTGTGTGTGTTGTGTGTTGTGAGTGTGTCGTTGGACGCACGAATCATTCCACTGCTTTGAGCTTCAAAATATCACAGCAGCTATCGACACACGCACACATACACGTACTGACGCACACTGACACACTAACACACACACACGCACACATACACGCACTGACGCACACTGACACACACTGACACACACACACGCACACCGACATCCCTCCCCCCTAAATTCCCGCTTTCACTTTGTTTTAGGGTACGTCGAGTCCAGTGACGTTTGCGAGCAGCACGTTCCGCCTCATGACGGAATACCTGGCGGAGAAGCTCACGTCGCTGGCCTTGGATACCCCCGACACCATCGTCATTGTGCAAGGCTTCGCCCCACGCCCCACAAACCCAACCCGCCCGCCGGAGCTCACCGACATTGGCCGTGGCCTGCACATGCGGTATCTCAACAACGGTGGCCTCACCAACTTCCTCTCCGACTTGGCAAACCGCAGCATCGAGGCCGGGTTTGATTTCGTCGCCATCCCGGGCCAGGGCAGCTACGTCAACGTCAGCGTGCCAAACGTCAACTGCGGCCGAAGCGCGGTCGACCTGCTCTTCATCCTCGATGGCTCCGGGTCCATTGGCTCCTCAAACTTTGAGACCATGCGCCAGTTCACCGCCACCGTCACCTCGTTCTTCGACGTTTCGCCCGACACCACGCGTGTTGCACTCATGGTGTACTCGTCAAGCGTGACGGAAATCTTCGACTTCAGCTATGTCCTCTCCAATACCAGGGACGAAATCATCACCACCATTCGCAACACCAACTACCCAGGCGGTCAGTGTGTGTGTGTGTGTGTGTGTGTGTGTGTGTGTGTGTGTGTGTGTGTGTGTGTGTGTGTGAAGGCGAATCGTGTAAATGTGCGGTGTGTGCACAATGAGGAGGGTGTGAAGATGATCTATGGCAATTATGTGGCATGTGCGCGGACGTGCGTGGGGGACGACAGCGGGGGGCTCCTGAGGTTATCTGCTGCGCGC
>NW_004754893.1:102777-122777 GCF_000188695.1 Salpingoeca rosetta | reverse complement strand
CTCGCGTGGCACACATGGGATCGTCGTTGTCGTCGTTGTACCCGAGGTTGAGGTGGTCGTCGTTGTCGTCGTGGAGGTCGACGTGCTGTTGCTGCCTGCACCTGTTGTGGTCGTTGTAGTCGTTGTGGTAGTGGTGGTTGTCGTGGTAGTTGTGGTCGTTGTCGTGGTTGTCGTCGTCGTGGTAGTTGTGGTCGTTGTCGTGGTTGTCGTCGTCGTGGTGCTGGTGGTAGTGGTGGTAGTGGTGGTAGTTGTCGTGGTAGTGGAAGTGGTGGTGGTTGTGGTGGTGCTGGTGATGTCTGGGAACTGCACGCTATCAATGACGTGCACGTAGCCCACATCCGTGGCAATGTCCTGCTGCACAATGGTGCCCGTGCCGTAGGCGAGGCTGCCGTTGTTGTGCACCAGCGAGACCACCTGGCCGTTCGCGGGGGTGACAGAGCGCAGGCCCTGCAGGTCGGCGAAGGAAAGCGACTGCCCACGGACGAGATGGTGGAGCAGAATCTGGCGCAGGCGGAAGTCGTCGCTGAGAAGATCAAGCACAACGGGCTCGGGGATGTCGGCAAACGCGTCGTTGGACGGCACAAACAGCGTGACGCCCTCCTCGTTCAACACATCGTCCAGGTCCGCCGAGGAGAGGAGGAGGATGAAGGTGGAGAAGTCAAAGTTGGAGGTAAGCGCGTCGCGGAGCGAGTCAATGAGCGTCGTCGTCGTGGTGGTGGTGGTCGTCGTCGTGGTCGTGGTTGTCGTTGTTGTTGTCGTGGTGGTGGACAGCGGCACGATGTACACCTCGCCCAGCTCGTGCACGAACCCGTTGTCAGCGTACTGGTTGCGGCGCACAATGGGGGCGCCGTCGACGTAAATCTCCTCATCGCTGTCACGGGTGATGGTCACGCGGAAACCACGCATGGTCTGCAGCATGCGGCCGTCGGTCAGCTCCGATGCGCGGAAGGAGCCCTCTGTTGCAATGAAGTAGGACATGAAGTTGCGCAATTCGGCGTTTGTGGCAAAGTCGAGCGAGGCGCGCTCAAACGCGGCGTTGTTGGGCACAAAGAGCGTGCGGCTGCCGGGCTCTGTGAGGACGCTGTCGAGGTTGGCGCTGGCGAGGTAGAAGTAAAACTGGGCGTAGTCCAGGTTGGTGAGGATGATGTCCGCAAGGGTGTCGGCGGTGGCAGATGTGGAGGTGGAGGTGGAAGTGGAGGTTGATGTGGACGAGGAGGTGGAGGTTGACGTGGAGGTGGAGGTGGAGGTGGACGACGTGGTGGAGGTGGAGGAAGACGTGGAGGTGGAGGTGGAAGACGAGGAGGATGTGGGCACAAAGTCATCTGGGTCAAGCACGGTGCCGAGGACGTAGATGACGCCGTTGGTGGCGAGCGGAGCGCGACGCAGGATGGGGGCGCCAGACACGGAGAGGCCGTACGGGGCAGAGGGGTCTTCGTTGATGCGGAGGAGAGAGCCCTGGGCGGTGTCGAGGCGGTCGCCATCCTCAATGTTCTCAAAGCGGCCGGGCACGGCGTGGTAGTCGATGAGGTCGGCAAGCTCCATGGGGGAGGTGAGCAGGCGAGAGAGCTCGCCAGAGGGCAGCGCAGCAAAGGCGGCGTTGTTGGGCACAAACAGCGTGTGCTGCATGCTGCCAGAGAGGTAGAAGTTGCGGCTGGCGCGGCCGACGAGGAAGACGTACGTGGAGAACACCGACGACTGTGAGAACACCACGGCGCTCAGCGTTGGGTACGTGGCGGTGGTGGTGGTCGTCGTGGACCGCGTGGTGGTTGTCGTGAGAGACGTGGTGGTGGTTGTCGTTGTCGTTGTCGTTGTCGTCGTGGTCGTCGTGGAGGTGGACTCGACGGTGCTGCCACGGACCAGGTTCACGCGCACCGTGCCCGTCAGGGTCGGGCCATTGTCCACAAACACAGACACGGTCAACCTGTCATTTGGGGGAGGGGGGTTGGGGGTGGAGTTGGAGAATGGTGGGTGAGGGAGTACGAGGGACGGAGGGAGGGGGGCGTGCGTGTGGGCGTGTTCGTGACTAGCTTGGCATTTGTACTGTGTGCGTGTGCGTGTGTGCGTGTGTGTGTGTGTGTGTGTGTGTCTGTCTGTGTGTGTGTGTGTGTGTGTCTGTGTGTGTGTGTGTGTGCGTGTGTTTGTGTGGAAAGCATGACTACTCACGTGCGCACGCCTGTGGTTGGGGGCAGGGCGTCGTTGCGGTAGAGGAGGTCGGAGATGGCCTGCTCGTAGACAGCTGGCGTGGCCAGACCTTCAAGCTGCAGCGTGCCGGTGAAGTCGTTGAAGGTGACAGTCAGCGACTGCTCGGAAAGCGTGGACAACGTCTGCGCGGGGGATGTTGGGAGCGATTGCGTTCGCGTGAGGGACGAAAGGGGGAGGGCGTCAAGACAAACCATGGCTTGCAAGCGTGACCTTCGTCGTACGCCATGTCATTGGCAGAATGCATGTGTACAAGCACACGTACGCACGCGTGTACATGCGCAAGCACACACACACACACACACACACACATACACACACACACACACACATGCAACTTCACGCACCTCATCCGAGCCATCGGGGCGTGGGGAGATGACAATGTTGGCGCTGGAGATGAGGCCAGCAACGTTGTTGATCATGACATCAGACGGTGCTGCGCGGATCAGCCCATCGACGCCAGCAATGAACAGGCTCGTGTACACTGCATAAACCAAAGGCGCACCGTGTCAAATACGGGGGTCGCGTTTTTGTTTTTGTTGGGTGATGGTCGTTGTCCAAGTGTTGTGTGAGCGGGAGATGGACAACCAACACATGGACAGAGACAAAAAAAAAAAGACAAAAAAAGTGCGACGTGAAGAAAACAGGACAGCGCCAACAGCGCCAGCACTGCAGAGACGCGGCCATGCTGACACAGCCAGACGCAACAGATCCAAATGCACCCATGGCTCGGTCGCTGTGCTCTCGTTTGTTCGTACCTGGGCCGTTGCCGTTGGGGGGAATGACCAGCTGCGGCGCGGCAGTGGTGGTGCTTGTCGTCGTGGTGGTGGTGGTGGTGGTTGTCGTCGTAGTCGTGGTGGTAGTCGTCGTCGTGGTTGTCGTGGTTGTCTCACCAAGAGGCTCAACGTCCACAATAAGGCGGGGCCGCACACCGAGCACGCTCGGGTTCTCGCGGGACTCAAAGCTGCAAACGTTGCGCGCGCACACAAGTGATGAGGTGAGTGCATGTTGCAGTCGCTGAACAAAGACTTGGGCGGAAGGGTGGGGAGGCAGACAAACCAAAGCTTGTTCACAGCAGGTAGAGGTAGGCAATCCAGCGAGCGATAAATGGCAAGTCGTGTCATCGCACGCGCTATGTGCCCGTGTACTCCGCGCGGCAACAGAAAGACGAACAACACATGCGACGTCACAGCGTCAACACGACAACAAGAGACGCCAGTTTGCACGGCTTGCACGCACGGCTTACCGCTTCATGGAGGGAACAGTCTCGTCGTTGGCTTTGAGCAGGAAGCCAAGGTTTTCACCGCGGAAGCGAAGGTTGTTGATCTCAGCGGCAAAGTCCTCACCAGAGAACACAACAAAGCTGTCCGCGCCACCTGTTGGGACGGGCGTGTGCAGGTGGCATGCACGAGTGAGCGGGTGAGTGAGTGAGTGTGTGTGTGTGTGTTGAGTGTGATAGAAAGAGAAAACTCATCACGAAAGGAAAGACGTGGTATGAGTTGATATTTCAGTGTTACTCGCCCAACAACAACAAACAACAACAACAACAGCAACAGTAACAACGCGCACACACACATATCATGTGTACCGGCGGTAGCGGAGGCAACAGGCGGGCTGGAGAAATCGCCACCAGCGGCTGTCCACGTGGTGGAGGGGAAGGAGCTGTCTGTCCACGTGGCATCGTTGTCCGTGGGTGTAACACCGCTCGTCTCAGGCTAAGAAAAGGGGAAAGATGATGAGGGGAAGTGGCGTACAAATAGAAAGGACAATGTGTGGTTAGTACGTGGGGCTCGAGCAGCAGCGCGCATATGTGTGGGAGTGTGTCTGTGCCAATGCGTGCGTGCGTGCGTGTATTTCAAGTATCAGCACCCTTCACCTCGTCACCTCTCTGTTGTGACGTACATCGGTGGGGTTGGAGGGGCCCTCGGTCCAGGCAGAGGTGAGAGAGTGGAGGTCAAAGACGGTGTCGCCCACTGGGGTGTCCGCGACGTGGAAGATGAGCTGGGCCGACGTGACGCGAACGTTGTCCGGCAGGGAGTTGAGCGCCAGCATGATGACGGCGCGACGCATGTTGCCCTCGCCGTCTGTGCCTGCAATGAGGAACGAACCAGCACCGTTGGCGCCGCCTTCCTCGTACAGGGTGGCATCGGCTGAAGCGGCGAGCGTGTACTGATCACGGAAGGTTGTCGTGACACCGTTGGTCGTGGTGGTGGTGGTAGTTGTCGTCGTCGTCGTTGTTGTTGTTGTAGTGGTTGTGGTCGTCGTCGTCGTCGTTGTAGTCGTGCTCGTTGTTGTTGTCGTGGTCGAGGCGGTTGCGCCGGCTGCACAGGCATAAGAAGAACCAGCGACACCATGCGGCAGGTGGTGCATGCATGCAAGAGACACAGCAGCACGTGTGAGCAATTGCCAGATGAATGTGGTTGGCACATTGAACAGCGCCAACCAGAGAGGGGGAAGGCGTGCATTCAAGGGGAAGTATGTGTGTGTTTGTGTACGTGCGGTTTTGTGTCAGTGCATGTAAGAAAGTGTGTGCGCGCATGTGTGTGTGTGTGTGTGCGTGTGTGTCGTGTGTCGTGTGCACGGGTTTGGACAAAACGTGGTGGGCTGCAACGATAAACTCACCGCACACGTCACAGGGCTCGAAGAGGGTAAAGGGGTCTGTGGTGAAGCAGTAAGGGGACGATTCGCCGTCAGGGTTGCGGCAGAAGTTCTCCCTCAAATCAGCATCAGGAAAGCTGGCAACGCGTGGTGGCGGGGGAGCGGGCCGCTAAGGTGAACTCATTGCGTCAACGTGTTTGAAGAAGGGGGGGGATTCATCCAAGAGAGAAGCCACACACACACACCATCCACGAAACCGCACACACACGCATGATGCATGCATGCACATGGAAGCAGCTCCACTCACTTCTCTGGGGTACGCGTGTGTCTGTGTGGTGACTGGGACGACCATGCTTGGCAGGTCTTTCCAGAGACGGTAACGGAGAGCTCGCCGCGGTAGTTTGAGCCATCACCGACAAGCTCGCCGTTCTCACACTGTGCGCCGTCGACGTTGATGATCTGTGCGCTGACAGGGGCGACGAGGAGCTGGCTGAGCGCCAGCAGCGCGGCGGCAAGGGCCAATGATTGCCTTGCACGCATCCTCAATGGAAGGGCGAAAGGGAGAGCAAGAGCAAAGGAGGGGATAAACCAAGTGGGGAGGGTTGGAAGGACAGAGATCCGTCTGTTGACGCGCAACGGCAACCGCGGTACAAGCGTTGTTGTGGTGGTGCGTTGAAGTGAAAGGGTTTCGGATGAGTACAAGTGCTGTCGAGAGGGTGCTGGGCAAAGAAAGTGTGGACGTGTGCGCGTGTGTATGCGTGTGGAATGTGTGTGTATGCGTGTGTGTGTGTGTGTGTGTGCGTGGATGAAAGCACACACAAGGGATGGCAGCACACGAGCGGTGCTTGGCTGGTGATGCTGGAGCTGCTTGGTGGCTGATGGCACTCACGTATATCCGTGCGTGCGTGTGTGCTCGTGCGGATGATGGTGATGGGTGATGGGTGCGTGATATGAATGGATGAATGTGGCGTGTGAGCGCTTTGAAGCCGGCTTGTTTGTGTGGGCTGTGCTGTGGCGTGGTGTGGTGTGGCTGGAAAGGAGGTGGTGAGCGAGAGCGCACGCGAAACGGGTGGAAAGGTGGAAGAAAGGCAAAGCACTAACTCTCAAAGGTGAGCCAAGTAGCGGAACAGGGTGTGGGACGGGTGCGAAAATGAGGGCGTGCGTGCACGCAAGACGGAAGAGGGTTGGTGTCGAGAAAGAGGGGAGAGGGAGTGAGGGGGAGAAAGAGAGGTAGGCAGGGAGGGAGAGTGCGTGTGGGTGTGTGGGTATATGGGGGACGAGAACAAGCAACGGCCAGGCAGAGAGAGAGCGAATGACGACGGGCGAGGCACACGCCACCAAACAATGGATGGGTGGGGTGGAAGGGGACAGAGAGTGAATGCACAAAGCAATCTGGGTGGGGTAGTGAAGTTTGGTGGATGTGTGTGGATGCGTGCGTGTGTGCGTGTGTTTGTGTGAAGGAGTGAACAATGCTGTCGTTGTTGTGGCTGTTGCTGTGGTTGCTGCTCTTGGTCGTCAGCTCGCTTGCTCGCTGGTTGAGAATCACTGACGGATCGACAGCCGGGAGGTCCAACAACTGGCAACTTTCAACCAGCCAACCAGCCAGCCAGCCAGCAAGCTAACCAAACGAAGTGCAGGAGCATCGATCTCGCACGCTCTGGTCGCGTTACCTGTGTTGAGGAGGGTAGGCCTGGGTGGCTGTAGCCACTGAGGGTGGTGGGTATCTGGTGGTAGTGGTGGTGGCGGTTGTGGTGATGGGAGGGCAGTCAAGCAAGCAACGCAAGCAAGTCAGGCCAGGTGAGTGAGTGTGTGCGTGCGTGTGCGTGTGTGTGTGCGTGTGTGGCAGTCAGTGTCCGTGCGTGCATGCGTGCATCAGAAAATGGTGGATGCGGGAGGGAGAGGGAGATGGTGGGTTGGTGTGCGAAGGTGTGGCTGCACACACAGACCGACAGAAAGGCAAGCGACCCACCCTCGCCCAACACATACACATACACATACACATACACATACACATACACAGGCGAGCACGAAGCAGTAACCACGAGTCGTCACAGCAGCCAACACTCTCACGAACGAACGATGCGCCAAGGCGAACCAACCGGGTGTGTGTGTGTGTGTGAGTTTGAGCGTGTGGCGTGTGAGTGAAGGCGAGAAGAAGAAGAAGGAACACCACGCTACGCAAACAGAGGGCGGCAATCAATGGAAAAGGCAGGCGGCAGCAGCGGCGTGCGTGCGTTGGTGCGTTGTGCTTTGTGTTTTGAGTTTTGCTGGGTGGGCTGGTCAGTGAATGCTTGCAAGCACCAATGCAAGCAAGAAAAAAAAATTAAAAAATAAATTGCATGCGATCACACCCAAACAACAAGCGGCAGTGGTGTTGCGATAGTTTGTGGGTCTGGAAGCGAATATTCTTGCAGGTGAGGCGCGTTTCTGCAGCTTTTGCTGGGGAGAGGCGACCGTTATCGCACAGCGCGTGTGTGGGAGGGGGGCATTGTTGTCTTGGCGTGGCTTTGTTGCGGAGTGGCGAATGACAGAGAAGTTTATGTGAAGACATTGAGAAAAGATGGGCATCGAGGCACCGATGTGTTGACTGATGGCAAACAATCAGTGAAAGCTCCGTTTGCATGCAAGCAAGCAAACAAGCCACTGCACAGCGACAGCACAAAATGCGTACACAGTCAGATCGCTGACTCAGCAGGAGGTGGTGGAACAAAACAAACACAACAAAGTCGTGTCAGATCGACACACACACACACACACACACACACACACACACACACACACACACACACCCACTGCAATCGTGGGAGCAATGAGCCAGGACGCTTACGTTGCCCGCATCTCACTGGTTGAAGCGAGACAGCACTGCAATCAAACAAGGAAGAAGCAGAACACAAACAGCAAAGCACATCAACACGTGAGAGGTAGAGGTGAAGGCATGACACAGTCACAAAGTGCATGGCACACCATTGCACACACACACACACACACACACACACACACACACACACACACACACACACACACACACACACACAAGAGCGTGTGCAGCAGGCACGATAACACCACCCTGTTTCCCCTTTTCCCCGTCGTCCTCACCTCGATCCATGACGCGCCAAATCTCAGGCTTGGACTTGTACTCGGCCAGCTTCTCTGGATGGTCCACGCAGTCCTCAAACGCAGCCTTGATCTCCGGGTTCTGTGCAGTTGGGGGAACGTGTTGTGTGTGTATTGTGTGCGTGTGCGTATTGTGTGTGTGTGTGTTTGTGTGCGTATTGTGTGTGTGTGTGCGTATTGTGTGTGTGTGTGTTTGTGTGTGTATTGTGTGTATTAGTTTGAAGACGTCTGTCACCCCCTTGCACCCACATTCAGACACGTGTGCATACAGTAAAAGTTACGTGCAGGTGAAAATGCTATGCAAGCACATGCACAGGGCGCGCACGCCAACCAAACAACCAAACAAACAACCAAACAACCAGCACACCTTCAAAGCCTCGAGCGTTTGGTCGTCGTTGAGCACCTCATTCACGGCCGGATCCTCCATGATGGTCTCCATCTGCCACATTGTGCAGAACAGAGGAAAAGCATGCGTTGATTGCATTGATTGCGTTGATTGTGTTGATTGCATTGATTGCGTTGATTGCGTTGATTGTGTTGATTGTGTTGATTGCGTTGAGTGTGAGGGGTTTGCGACAAAAAAAAAAAGGGTGCGAAACGTGCACCGGGCAGCACCAAGACTGTACAGCACCCACAGTGGAGGTGGTTGCGAGCCGAAGCATATGGCTCTGTTCAGCGGCAAGATCAAACTTGCAGCAAGGGCGTGTTGCGCTGTCACATCACCTTTTGCATGTTCGCCTTGACTTGCTTCCTGAGTGCGATACCTTCCTCACTGTCGTCGGGATTGATCTTGTCAGCTGCAGCAAGGTCCTTGTGGCTCTTCTCCCTGGACACCCCCCCCCCAACGCCAAACAACACAAACAGACAAGCACCAGGCAGACAGTCAGGTGAATCGGTGCATCCATGCGGAAGCAATGTATCAACAACAACCTCAACAGCGGCACACCAAAACGTCGCAAACGATGCATGGAATTTAAGAAGCACTCTGTTGCGCCACACTCCGCTGACAACACACCAGCAGTCACTCCAAGATCCACAAACACACACACACTCACACACCCACTCACTCACACACGTTCACACACACTCACACACTCACGCTCTCTCATTCTCACCAAAGAGCCAGCATGGCGTGTGCCTTGCCACGGCAGCGCAGGGCGTACAGGCTCTCCTTGTTGTGCTCGAGCGCGGCGTCGCAGTCGGCGATGGCGGCCGTGGGCATCTTCAGCGCAGTCAAGGCCATTCCGCGCATGGCAAGCATCCTGCACAACAGCAGCACGGTAGTGCCAGTGCAGTTTGGGAAGTGCAGCGAGAAGAGCAAGCATGTCAGTGAACAACAGTGCACAGTGTGAGCCTGTGAACAACACAGCGTGAGAGAGAACATGTCCGCAGATACCCTGATACAAACACAAACAAACGTTTCGACACCAACTGAAAAAAAAGGGGGGGGGGATGCGTGGTGTTGTCGAGCGGCACGTAGCAGTACTCCACTACACGTGGTGTCGGAGTCATGGGCAATGTCAGACAGACGGATGTACAGCAACAACGGCGTTTGTGTGACAAGGCCACACCTGTGGCTGCTGCCGTCCAGGCCTACGGCCTTGTTCGCAAGCTCCAGCGCTTCGGTGGCCCTGTTCTCCCTCAACGCCGTCTTGATCTTTGGAACGAGCTCCTTGGCGTCCTCCTTCTCGCTCGGAGACGGCTAATCATAAGGAGTGTGCGTGTGTGTGTGTGTTGCAGTGAAGGTGGGGTGTGAAGATGCGGGATGGAGGGGTGATGAGGGTTCATTTGCGTGCTGCAAAACGCACAACCAAACAAACAATAATATAAACACAACACAAACAAAGCAAGGCAAGGCAAGGCAAGCAAGTTAACCCAACATAAGCACATGACTCGTGCACACACACACACACGTCATGTCACAACACTTCACACAACACGCCACATCTACCGTGTGCGCAGCGTACCGATGCGTTTGCCTTTGTGAGGTCCGAGGGAGTGCCTTCGGCGCCAATGACGCCTGTCATGTTCAACTCAGCGAAACCCCTGCAAGAACGAGAAAGGAGGACGGTCACATCACAAACAAAAACAAAACGTGCAGTGAGCAGTGAAGCAAGGACACAGGCCAACAAAGAGCTCAAGGTCAGTCCTTCAGTCGATGCTTCTCTACGGCAGTCTATCAAACACAAGGCCCCAGGCATCCTCTCATCAGCACAGCACAGCACAGCACAGCACAGCACAGCACTCCAAGCAGCCCATAGGCATCGTGTGTGTCACATCCTCATCCACCCTCACAGCCGTAGGTACATTTTGTTGTTGCAGATCTTTGCTGCTGTTTTGGTTTGGTGCGGACAAAGGAAAAAATACGCCCCCCTCCACGTCTGCTCGTCTGGTGCGTGTGCGGGAAATGTCCTTCTCGCGTGAAGATATGGGTAAATTTTCGACGCCCGCATGGATGGGCCCGTACCACACAGTTGCGCGCACACGACACCAAGTTGTGCACCTGCTGCTCGCTCGCTTGTTGCTTGCTTGTTGTTGTTTGTTGTGCCTTTTTCCTCCTTCCTTCCTTCCCGCACCTTGTTTCTCGCTGCATATCCAACCCCTCAACAATCAACCCACAAGCACGCACGCACACGCACGCAAGGATGAGCTCCACCACGGTGAAGAAGACAACCGCGGCGCAGCCAAACGGCGACGTCAAGGTGAAGGTGGCTCCCACCTCCACCCAGGTACGCGCACGTGTGCGTTTTTTTTTGTTTTGCGCGTGTGTGGTGAGTGAGGGTGAGTGAGAGAATGTGTGTGTGTGTGTGTGAAGAGTTTTGTGTTGTTTGTGCGTGTGTTTTGCTTTTCTGTGTTGTGTTTGCAGTGGAAGACAAGCCGTCACGGACTTTTTGCACTGTGTTTGGTCACTCACACAACATGATGCCTCCCGCTCTGCGCGCTTCCACCCAACAGCCGCCCAAGGCCGACAAGATCGCAGGTAAGACCTGTGTGCCTGTTTGTGCACACGTGTGTGTTGAAGACGGGCTGAACGTTGTGAGTGATTCCAGCAACAGTAATGGCAAACAGTGACAAGCAGCCCAAACTGACGTTGTGTTGCACTGTGTGTTTGCGCAGATCCCCGCGCGCCAAAGCTGCCGCCGTTCCAGTTTGATGCGTCCCTCAAGACCAACCCGGACGATGTCGCTCCCACTGGCACCAAGCCGCCCGTCAGGTGCGTTCTTGGCGCCGCGTGCGAGCGGATATCGCCATTGTCTGGAGTTCATCACACACGCATATGTGGTGCACAACAACGACACGTCACAACACACATTCATGCATACACAAATTCACACACGCACACAAACACACACCCTCTCTCGCTCTCTCTCACACACTCTCTGTCTTGCTCACTGATTTCCCTCACACATCATATCCCGTCTTGTGAACAGCGTTGCGGAGGTGTTTGAGACGCTGGCGTACGGCCCTGCGCCAGAGAGCCCTGCCGTTGCCAACGCGTGGCTCGACGACCACGGCCGTGACTTTGGCCACTTTGTCAACAACAAGGTACCGCATGTGCGTGTGTGTGTGTGTGTGTGTGTGTGCGTGTGTGTGTGTGTGTGTGTGTGTGCGTGCGTGCGTGCGTGCGTGCGTGTGTGTGTGTGTGTGTGTGTGTGTGTGTGTGTGTGTGTGTGTGTGTGTGTGTGGCAACCCAAAGCAACGAGCAGACACAATCATGTCGCGTCGCACTCCTCTCTCACACGCAACCGTGTGTGATTTCAATGACGTGCAGTGGTACAAGCGGGACGGCCGCTCCAAGTACGAGTGCCGCTGCCCCGCCCGCGACGAGTTTCTCGCCCACACCGCCGAGGGTGACGACGAGGACGTCGACGTCGCCGTACGTGCTTCGTGTGTGTGTGTGTGTGTGTGTGTGTGTGTGTGTGTGTGTGTGTGTGTGTGTGTGTGTGTGTGTGTGTGCTTCGTGTGTGTGTGTGTGTGTGGTTGGTGTGTGGTTGCGTGAGTGAGCGTGAGCCACGTGCGCACAGCCCCTATGCGCACCCCACCGCCTTTGTTTGCATACACATGTTTTTGCGCTTCAGCGAGAGCCATCATCCCCTCACGTCTCGAGCTTGCCGCCGTCGCCTCACAATCACCACAACAGATGAAGGCTGCCCACGAAGCCCACAAGACATGGAGCAAGCTGCCAGGCCACGTTCGCGCCCGCTACATCTACAGGTGTGACAGCACGTTGTTGGCAAGTGTTTTGATACTCCATCCAACATCATCAACTCAAACTGCCCACTTTGTGTATGTGTGTGTGTGTGTGTATGGCAGCATTGCCCGCCACGTGCAGAAGCATATTCGTCTCCTTGCAGGTGCGAGATCCACGCTGCGCATGTGTGACCGTTGCTTGTAGACGACCCAGAACACACCCGCACACACATGACTTGTGCACAACCTTTGCTGTTTCTTCCACCGCCATGTCCTGTGCTAGCATGCCCAAAGCAACCTCCCTACACCACGTGCATCCCCCTTCCCAATCCCTCTACCCACTCATCCCCACCCTCTCTCTCTCTCTCTCTCTCTCCCTCCTCTCTCTCTCTCCATCTTCCTCCTCTGCCATGTGTGCCTGCAGTGGTTGAGTCGCTGGACAACGGAAAGCCCATCCGCGAGACGCGTGATGCCGACATGGCCGTTGTCGCCCGCTGGCTCTACCACTACGCCGGATGGGCCCAGGTACTGCCTCCATGCTGTGATGTGGCTGCTGCTGTGGTCGTGTTGAGTTGTGGGTGCGTGCGTGTGTATGTGGGTGTGTGGGTGTGTATGTGGGTGCGTGTGGGTTTGTGTGCGTGTGTGCGTGTGCGTGTGTGCGTGTGTGTGTGTGTTGCGGATCCACTTCAAATATTCCAAACATTACCAATTCCCAGCGACAGCAACATTCCACTACGCCACATCAAACAAGCCAATCAAACCCCGACTGCGTGCGTGCTGCCTGGTCTGCAGGTGCTTGACCGCGAGATGCCCGAGATGACCTCTGTTGGTGTCGTCGCCGGCATTGTTGCGTGGAACTTCCCCCTCATGCTTCTCGTCTGGAAGGTGCTGCATCCATGCGCCCACGCAACCATGCATTCGTGCACCCTCTTCTCGCACCCGCATTCCATCTCGTATACATCACACAGTGCCCCAACTGCCACGTATCACTGTCCACTGCCACGATACACTCACGCTCACCCACATCACATCACACCACACACCACACACACACACACACACAATCGCACAGGTTGCGCCGGCGCTTGCAGCAGGCAACACCATTGTGATGAAGCCAGCAGACTACACGCCGCTCTCTGCGCTGCTGTTTGCGGAGATTTGTGCAGAGGCCGGCCTGCCTCCAGGTGTCTTCAACGTCGTCACGGGCGCAGGTGCCACCGGTGCCAAGGTTGCCGCTCACCCGCTCGTTGACAAGCTCGCGTTTACGGGCTCGACCGGAGTTGGCCGCATCCTCCGCCGCGTCACCGCAGGCACTGGTGCGCTCGCCATGTGATGTGGACTGTTGTTGTTGTCTAAGTTGTTGTTGTTGTTGTTGTCTAAGTTGTTGTTGTTGTTGTTGTCTAAGTTGTTGTTGTCTAAGTTGTTGTTGTTGTTGTTGTTGTTGTTGTTGTTGTTGTTGTCTAAGTTGTTGTTGTTGTTGTTGTTGTTGTTGTTGTTGTTGTTGTCTAAGTTGTTGTTGTTGTTGTTGTTGTTGTTGTTGTTGTTGTTGTTGTTGTCTAAGTTGTTGTTGTTGTCTAAGTTGTTGTTGTTGTTGTTGTTGTTGTCTAAGTTGTTGTTGTTGTTGTTGTTGTTGTTGCTGTAGTTGTTGTTGTTGTTGTTGTTGTTGTTGTTGTTGTTGTTGTTGTTGTTGTTGTTGTTGTTGTTGTTGTTGTTGTTGTTGTTGTTGTTGTTGTTTAAGTTGTTGTTTAAGTTGTTGTTTAAGTTGTTGTTGTTGTTGTTGCGCTCCATTTCATGTTGAGTATTGTTGCATGCCCTTGCTGGCGTTGTTCGTGCCTCTACATGCTTCTAACACCTCACCACCACCACCACCCTCCCCCTCCCAAAACAAACAACAACACAATTGCGCGCGATGGTTAGGCAAGAAGCTGTCGCTTGAGCTTGGCGGCAAGTCGCCTGTGATTGTGTTTGACGACGCGGACCTTGACGGAACCATCGAGGGCGTCATTGACGCAATCTTCTTCAACCAAGGACAGGTCTGTTCATCGAACGTGCTCAGTTCAGAGAGAGAGTGTGTGTGTGTTTGTTTGTTTGTTTGTGTGTGCGTGTGTGCGTGTGTTTGTTGGGCATCCGTATGTGTGTTGATTGTGTATTTGTGTATGTGTTCGCGTTTCTGTCCACACATACATGTGCGTGCTTGGTTTTGTGTACACGTGTGTGTGTGTGTGTGTGTGTGTGTGTGTGTGTGTGTGTGTGTGTGTGTGTGTGTGTGTGTGTGTGTGTGTATCCCCTTCCTCTTGCTCCTTCCGCCCCTCCTCTGGCGTCCTGCATGTGTCCGCCTGTTGCGCGTGGGCGGGCAAGCCGTGGCCACGCACCCACACTGAGTGCAGATTCGCGTGTATGGCCGCAACTTGATACAATCACAGGTCTGCAGCGCCGGCTCTCGCCTCCTCATCCAGGAACCCGTCTTTGACAAATTTGTCGCAAAGGTGCGCGCTTTGTTTGTTTGTTTGTGCGTGAGTGCGTGCGTGCGTGCGTGCGTGCGTGTCGAGGATGGTGTTGACTTCTGCCCCCACCCATGATGTAACAACATCCGTCCCCATTGCTCTCATCCCTCCTACACACGCGCGCGCGCGCACACACACACACACACACGCACACGCACACGCACACACAGCTGAAGGAGCGCATGACGCACCTGCGCGTGGGCGACTGCCTCGACAAGTGCGTTGACATTGGCGCCATTGTCGACGACAAGCAGGTGCGGCCCCTCACCTCACGTGCATCACGGATGCACCCTTGTCCACATGAACAGTTGTTTGCACACGCGCGCATACTGTCGCACGCACAGCTATGCACCCTTGTACTCAGAGGATACCCTGACGTCCACGCATTGCATCGACGTGCCTATCAGCTGCGTGTACCTTCACTGCTCAAATGACCTCCAGTCACGTGCAATTGACATTACGTCTGCGTTGTTATCTCCCCGTTGCAAACATATGTGTGTGTGTGTGCACAGCGCAAGACGATTGACGGCTATGTGCAGATGGCGCGTGACGAAGGGTGCGACGTGTACCAGGCGTGCTCGTGCATCCCAGACAAGGGCTGCTACTACCCGCCAACGCTCATCACCAACGTCGACGTGCGTCACACGTGCACATCACATCACAGACGAGAACTGCTTGTGCACACAACGTGTCTTCGCTTTCCGCTGTCTGCTTCGTTTGTGGGAGGGGAACGAACGTCGCCATGCAAGTGGCTGAACTTCCCTCACATGCGCAATTCATTCATTTACTCACCCTGCGACTTCACACACACGCACACATTCACGTACATACGTGCACACACACACACACACATCACGCACATACATACGCACACACGCTCGCTCGGTCCGCATGCAGACGTCGTCCGTGTGTGTGCAAGAGGAGATCTTCGGCCCTGTTGTGACTGCTCAGGCATTCCGCACAGCTAAGGAGGCCGTTGCACTCGCCAACAACACCACGTCAGTCACTCACACACAACAACGCACTCACATACACATGTGAATGCATGCATGCATGGGCGATTGCTTTGCTTCGTTTTGATGTCGGTTTTCCTTGGTTGCTGCTCACACTTGCATCACCTGCATGCTTGTCCATGCCATGCCTTATGCATGTTATGCCCGATGCGTGTTAGGTACGGTCTTGGTGCAAGCGTGTGGTCGGAGAACCTCAGCAAGGCCCTCGAGGTAACGCCACGCTTTGATGCTTCCATGCACGCATGTCGCTGTCCGTCCTCTGTCGTGAACACCACGCGCACATGCATATGTATGCACATACACGCACAACTCAAGGCACACCCACACACGCAATGCATCGGACCGTGACATGTCTGATTCAATGCACTCGTTGTCGCCTCAGCTTACGTCGTTGTTGCGTGTTCCATGGATGTGTGCTTCCGCCAGCTTTCGCTGATGATCAAGGCGGGCACCGTGTGGATCAACGCCCACAACCTCTTTGACGCAGCAGCCGGCTTTGGTGCGCTGTCTTTTTGCTTTAAATGACGATGTGTTGCTGTGGGCGTTGGCGCGCGTGTGCTTGCGTTGCTGGGTTGGCTTGCATTTGGTGTCTTTCTTTGCTTTGTTTGAACACTGATTTGCATGTTATTGCTACTCCCACGTGCGCCCGCGCACACAACAAACCCACAAACACATCCAACAAACACACACTCACATCCATGCACACACACACACACACACGGATCAAACACACGAACACTCACATCCGTGCGCACGCCTGGACATCAGGCGGGTACCGTGAGAGCGGGTTTGGGCGCGACGGCGGCAAGGAGGGCCTGTACGAGTACACCAAGCCAAAGCACCTCAAGCTCACCAAGCGCGACGCAGACAAGATTGACATCTCATCCTTTGGCAAGGTGCGTGCTTGTGTATGTGTGTGTGTGTGTGTGTGTGTGCGCGCGCGCGTGTGTTTGTGTCTCCTTCCCCACCCCATTTCAAAACGAGTTCTGTGGCCCCTGATCAATGTCTTCTTCACTCAAACCATCACGAATCCCCTCACTCCCCAAACCACCACATTACTCACACCACACACCACACATCACACCACACACCACACACCATGGACACGTGTGCAGGTGACACCCCACCGTCCGTCGCTCGACGATGAGCGGGCCGAGGTCGCCACCCTTGGGCCGCACGCGGCGGACGTCCCATCGTACGTTGCCTCGCACACACCACCGCGATTCTTCCTTGCTGTTGCTGCTTCCTCTTGTCTTACACAGCACCCACCGTGTTTTGCGCAAAGTCTTGCCAGCACACTCACACACACGCACACACACACTCACACACACACACACACACACACACACACACACACACACACACACACACACACACACACACACACACACACACGCACACACACGCACACACACAGGGTTGATCGGACGTACAAGATGTACTATGGCGGTGCGCAGAAGCGGCCCGATGCGCCGTACGCCCGCCCCATCCGCAACGCTGCCGGCAAGGTCATTGCCCACGTGGGCGAGGGCAACCGCAAGGACGTGCGTAACGCCGTGGAGGCCGCACACAAGGCCTTCCCCGGCTGGGGCAAGCGCGCTGCACACAACCGCGCCCAGATTGTCTACTACATGTACGTGTGGGGCAATTGTGTGTGTGTGTGTGTGTGTGTGAGCGCGCGCGCGTGCGTGGCGCGTACAAATAGCCACGGTATCGTTCGCTTGCTGTTTTCGTTGACGTTGACCTTATCGCAACACCCACCGTCACAAGTCAGCCCTTACCCTCTGCCACAACCACTCCTTCCCCCCCCCCTTGCCTCCCTTGTTCTTAATTCATTGCCTCCAGGGCGGAGAACCTTGAGGTGCGTCGTGTTGAGGTTGCGACGCGGCTGGCGAGCACGACCGGGGTGAGCCAGGAGGATGCGCTGAAGGAGGTCGACGCAGCCATCGACCGCCTCTTCTACTGGGGCGCATACGCCGACAAGTACGGCGGCGCCGTCCAGGTCCGTACCGCAGCGGTGGTGGTGGTGTTGTTGTTGTTGTGGTGGTGGTGGTGTTTAAGTTGTTGTTGTTGCTGTTTAAGTTGTTGCTGTTGTTGTTTAAGTTGTTGTTGTTGTTGTTGTTGTTGTTGTTGTTTAAGTTGTTGTTGTTGTTGTTGGTTGGTTGTTGTTTAAGTTGTAGTAGTAGTAGTAGTAGTAGTAGTAGTAGTAGTAGTAGTAGTAGTAGTAGTAGTAGTAGTAGTAGTAGTAGTAGTAGTAGTAGTAGTAGTAGTAGTAGTTGTTGTTGTTGTTGTTGTTGTTGTTGTTGTTGTTGTTGTTGTTGTTGTTGTTGTTGTTGTTGTTGTTGTTGTTGTTGTTGTTGTTGTTGTTGTTGTTGTTGTTGTTGTTGTTGTTGTTGTTTAAGTTGTTGTTGTTGTTGTTTAAGTTGTTGTTGTTGTTGTTGTTGTGTGCTGCGTGTTGTGTGCTGCGTGTTGTGCCTGCTTGACTACAGTTGATTGTTGCCACGCCAACCTTGAAAGTCTTCGCGTTCCAAACTGCCCATTCACCTCCCTCCTCCCTCATCCGTACTCACCCCGAACCCCAACACCACCACCCCGCCCCCTCTCTCCTTCGAAATGATCAACAGGAGACGACGCTGTACGGCGCGACGGTGAAGATCCACGAGCCCGTTGGCCCGCTCGCCATCCTGTGCCCTGACGAGAACCCGCTGCTGAGCTTCGTGTCGCTGTTTGCGCCCGCCATTGTTCGCGGCAACACGGTTCTCATCGTCCCCTCGGAGAAGTACCCGCTCTCCGCGCTCGACTTTTACCAGGTGCGGTGGTGGTTGTTGTTGTTTAAGTTGTTGTTGTTGTTGTTGTTGTTCTTGTTGTTCTTGTTGTTGTTTAAGTTGTTGTTGTTGTTGTTGTTGTTCTTGTTCTTGTTCTTGTTCTTGTTGTTGTTCTTGTTGTTGTTCTTGTTGTTGTTCTTGTCGTCTCGTCTCCCGCCGCACACATCCACACGTACTCACCAACACATCACACACATCACATCACCTCACACACGCATGTACATGTACGTACACAACCCACGCTGCGGCTTTGTTGCAGGTGTTTGACACGTCCGACCTGCCTGGTGGTGTTGTGAACATCCTGACTGGCGAGCGGGACCACCTTGCCAAGTACATGGCCGAGCACCAGAACCTCGAGGCCGTCTGGTACTTTGGCTCCGTCGAGGGATCAAAGTTTGTCGAGTACACTGGTACGTTTCAGAACGCGTTTGACTTTTGTGTGTGTGCACGTTTGCGCACTTGTGTCTACTTCGAGGATTTGTACGTGGCTTTCTCAAACCTTCGCTTTCACCAACCTCACTCAATCCCACCCCTCCCAACCCATCACCTGTTGTTTGTTTGCAGCTGCTGAGAACATCAAGCGCACGTGGGTCAACTACGGCCAGTCGCGCGACTGGTTCGACCCCATCCAGGTGAGCACACACTTGCTGCTTCTAAACATCCTTTGTTTTGGAGGTGACGTTTATGATGAGGGAACTACGCCGATCGTTCTGGCACACACACACTCACCCACTCACTCATACACTCACTCATACACTCACTCACTCACACACACTCACGCACGCGCACACAGGGTGCTGGGGAGGAGTTCTTCTACCAGGCCGTGGAGGTGAAGAACATCTGGATGCCCATGGGAACCATCTTTGCCAACTGATGCAAGCACAAATTGCAACGCACAAACAAACTGGACGACGACGATGACACCCTTTCTCTTCCCTTTTTCCCTGTTTTGCCCCTTGCATCGTTGACCTAACAAGAAGGGCCTGCACTTACACTGCTGCGTCCCCTCTGCACCCGTTTCCTACGTGCTGACGTGGTCCCACTTTCCCTCCAATCAAAGCAGTAGTACACCACAACCGCCAATGTGAACAAGACAAGTGGATGACACACACACACACACACACACACACACACACACACACACACACACACACGACGACACGCACACACACACACACACCACACAACACACACACACACACACACAGCAACACACCTCCTCCTCCACCACCACCCTCCTTCCTGCTGGCACGACTTTTTGTGGAAATGGTTCGAGAAAATTCTCAGCATTCGCCACTCTCGATTGCCCACAACGCTTCCAAGCAAGAAGCTACCAGCCACTGCGCACACCAACCAACCAACCAGCCATGTTGGCGCGTGCTGCCTTTGCTGGTGGTGACGATTCTGATGATGATGGTGAGGATGTGCGGTCGCAGGGTGAGCTGGAGTGCGTCTCATGCGGCCATGTGAGCTCGGGGCAAGATGGAAGCGAGTTGGTTATGTATAAGCTAACAGGCGACAAGCTGTGCTCTGCTTGCTGGTGCTTCACCTGTGAA
>NW_004754893.1:91411-97173 GCF_000188695.1 Salpingoeca rosetta | reverse complement strand
CCGACCCCCACAAAAAAAAGGCTGTCCCGCCCCGCAAACGCGAGAGAGTGTGTGTGTGTGTGTGTGTGTGTGTGTGTGTGTGTGTGTGTGTGTGTGTGTGTGTGTGTGTGTGTGTGTGTGTGTGTGTGTGTGTGCGAGAGCACGCATATGAGTGTTTGTATCCGTGCGTGTTGTGTGTGTGTGTGTGTGTTTGTGTGTTTGACTGCTTGTTGGGTGCCTGTGCCACCTTGCTTCATTGCTTGCTGTCTTGTGTTAGTCCAGCGCAGTGCATTTATCTTCATCTTCATAACAGAGAGTCAGGGAGCGAGAGCGTGCAACACGTGTGCTGTTCGGCATCACAATACAACGAACAAATGTGCTTCCACATATCGTGTGGCAGTGTCACGACAGCGCAGCGTCGCGAATCGCGCTCTGCACATCAGACAACAGGTGCTTGTCCTGGTGACATTGCGTGGATGGCAGGGGAAGAGTGAGCGTTGAGCGGTTACGACGCACAGAGAGAGAGAGAGAGAGAGAGAGAGAGAGAGAGAGAGAGAGAGAGAGAGAGAGAGAGAGAGAGAGAGAGAGAGAGAGAGAGAGAGCACAAACGCACACAGAGAGAGCACACACACACACACACACATGTCATGTGCGGCTGAACTGACCGACTGGGTGGCGGTGACGACACATCGGCGCCCGAGGTGCTGGACTTCAATGCCGCGTATCCTGAACGCCGTGTCGCCCAGCCGCCGCAGGAACATGTCGTGCTCTTTGCACTGCAGATGAGAGTGGCCACGTGTTGTGTGTGTGTGTGTGTGTGTGTGTGTGTGTGTGTGTGTGTGTGTGTGTGTGTGTGTGTGTGTGTGTGTGTGTGTGTGTGTGTGTGTGTGTGTGTGTGTGTGTGAGCGTACCACGTGAACAGCGTTTCCACACAAATGACAACAACGACAATCAGACGACAACCCTTCGTGCACACCCCAGCGACCAGGCAGTTCACAACACCTCACCCATGCCGTGAGCGCTGCCTCCAGTGATGTGGGTGTCAGCGCGGGCGTCTTGAGCGTCTGTTTGAATGTGATTGTGTGCACGTCCACACCACGAGAACTCGCTTCCCGATGCGACACCACCTGTGCGTACATGTGTGTGTATGAGTGTGTGTGAGTGTGTGAGTGTGTGTGTATGAGTGTGTGTGAGTGTGTGTACGAGTGTGTGTGCGTACATATGTGTGTGAGTGTGTGAGTGTGTCTGAGTGCTGAGACTCATCAAACGGTCAAATATGCATGCAAGCAGGCAGGGCAACTACAGCACACGTGTGAAGACACCTTCAATGATGTGGAGTGACGGAGAAGAACGCCGTGCACGCGCACTTCCTGCGGGCGAATCGGTCCTGTGATGATAACGAACGATTGTTGAAGTTGCAGACGCGCGAGTGTGCGCGCGTGAACGTGTGAGAATATGCGTGCGTGGGAATGTTGTTGTCGTCGTCGTGGCAGGTGGACATCACTAAACAAATGCAGTAGCGTGGCAGGTGCAACAACAACATCATCATCACCGTCATCACCACCACCACCGCTGTTCCTCTTTCCATCTTCAACACGTGTGTCCCACGGCCAGCCCACCATGCTTCGTGTGGAGCACGGGTGCACGTGTGAGGAGCTGGTTCGAAATGTCGATGGGGACCGGCGGCGAAACGCTGATCTGTAACCGCTCGCCTGCAGCAGCAATGGCACGCGTAGGATGGGTGTGAGCGTGTGTGTGTGTGAGCGTGTGTGTGTGTGTGTGTGTGTGTGTGTGTGTGTGTGTGTGTGTGTGTGTGTGTGTGTGTGTGTGTGTGTGTGTGTGTGCGTCGGATGTAGGAACGAACCAGCACGCCTCTGTACCTGTCCCTCGCCCCTCTCAAGCCGTGTCCCTTCCGCCGACACACATACCGTTCTTTGGGAAGAAGCAAGGCGTGTCGAGCTCTCTCCTGACGCGGTCTGCCAGGAACTCCATCTTCTTCTGCACTCCGCCGCCACAATAAGCACGCGCACGTGAATGGGCGTTTGCGTGAGAACGCGACGCCACCACCGATGCAGTAGTAGAAATGGGAAATGGTCAAGCTCAACACTCAAGAACACGCACGCACACACACGCATACACACGCATACACACGCATACACACGCAGGCACACACACACACACACACACACACACACACACACACACACACACACACACACACACACACACACACACACACACACACACACACACACACACACACACACACACACACACACACACACGCACGCGCGCGCGCGCATTCGCCACCTTCTCTCCGTGGACGAGGACGACATTCTTTGCGCCGCACTGCTTGATCAGCGTCATGATCCCTGCATGAGGGAAACGTCAGACGCATGTTAGCTGCAGGAGGTGTGGAGCACGTGTTGCTTGGGTTGTGGTGCGCATTGTGAGTCACTGGACCGCACACTCACTCACTCATACACTCACTCATTCACACACACACACACACACACACACACACACATACACACACACACACACATACACACACACACCCTTTGCGTCTGCGTGTGCGGAGAAGGAGAGGTATTCCACCTGCAGCCGCACATTCACCATCTGCTGGCCAACGCGAATCTCTTTCTTCCCCGCAATCACCTGGGGGAACAGCAGCACGTGCACACAGCACGCAGATGAGCGCACGCCAGCATCAGCAAGTGGAATTGAAGGAAGAAGGGACAAGAGACAAACTGGTGCGAGCACCGGAACACACACAAGCATGTACCCACGCACACACGCACACATCGACACAACGCACACTCGTACTTGTGCGCCGACGGTGCCAGCAACGCAGTAGCCGGGAAGAATCACCTACAAGACGTGTTGGATGTGGATGGTGGATAAGTTGAGAGGGGGGTTACGCATTCACATTCTTGCTCACTCAAGTACACACACACACACACACACACACACACACACACACACACACACATACACACACAGCAACGCACCATGTTGCGTGGGTCGCCGGCCCACTTGGCAAAGACCTCGAGAGCAACACCGGCGTGCAGCATGCCCGGCGTGGCAAAGAGGACCTGGGGTCCGGGCTGGTCCGCATACGAGCGATCAAACGCACGAATGTGTTTGAAGTCAAACAGGTTGCGGTCCACAAAGGTGTCCTTGATCTTCTGGTTGGTGTACATGACAAAGAGCCGATAGTACTCGTTTGCCTTTTCCGTCAGACCCGTGGAGAAGTAGATGGGCGTGTCCAGCTTGTAGCGTTCCCAATACGTCTCCAACAGGATGCACAGCTCCTGCGCCCGCCCGAGGGCAAACACGGGGATGAGCACCTTCCCACCGTTCTTCACGCAGCGGTGCACTTTGGTGAGAAAGTCGCGCTCGCGGCAGCGTTTGGAGTCGCGGATGGTCGTGGCATATGTGGACTCCGTGATGATGGCGTCGGGCTGGCAGAAGTCGATCCAGGCCGTGCCCAGGTGCCGATCGGGGGTCATGTTGTAGTCGCCCGTGTACACCACGCTCTTGTCGCCGACGCGCACGTGGAACATGGCGGCGCCGAGCACGTGGCCGGCGTAGTACGCCTTGATCTCAATGTCACCGGGCAGGGTCACCGACTGGTGCAGGTCAACCGGCTGCACCTTGCTCATGCAGTCCTTGATCATCTGGCTGGTGAAGAAGTTGCGCTCGCCCTTGCGCTCCACGGAGATCTTGCGGTAGTCCTCCAGCAGCAGCGGGCAGATGGCCTTGGTCGGGTAGGTCATGTAGATGGGCTTGTCATACCCGCACATCTCCGAGAAGAACGGCAGCGCGCCGCAGTGGTCCAGATGGAAGTGGCTGATGATGACCACATCGATCCGCGACGTGAGATCGCCGTCCGCCAGCACGGAAAAGTCCGGAAACCGCCGGTCGTCGTTGTAGCCCATGTGCATCCCACAATCAAACATGATTGTCCGCCCATTCATCTCCACGATGATGCAGCTTCGCCCAACATCCTGGCCCGCGCCAAGCGGCAGCACCACAATCCCATCCGCAGCAGCCACAGCGCCGTCGTGCTGGTGCTCACCCTGCTCATGCTGAAGCTGATGTGTCTGCTCTCCACCACCGCCGCCGCCGCCACCAACAACGCGCAGCATCTTGCTTGCTTCTTGCTTGTTGCTTGTCGTTCTGTTGTCTGCGCCAGTGCAGAAATACAGGCATATCATCCAGCAACTCTCCCAACTGTGCCAGAGGAGGAGGGAGAAGCTGAAGAACTCGCTTCTCTCCTTTGGTTCTGTGGTCTTGACTTGTTGACATGAGCTGTTCGCACGAAGAGAATGAAGCAGGGCAAGAGAACAGGCTGCCTGCAGGCACGTGGTGGGTTGCTCCTCGCGTTGCTGGCGGTTGCAGTGTGCTGGATGCCGTTCAAGATCAGCAGCGTTGTTGGAGAGGTGACCATGGTGGAGGATGATGCGGGCGCGCTTCACATCAACACCAGCGATCCAGCGAGCCAACCCGTGTTTGTGAACGGAATGAATGTGGATGCGCTGTTCGAGATGGTCACAGCGCAGCAGAGCATGCTGCAGGAGCACCAGCAAAACGTGCAGGCACAGCACAGTATGATTGCCAAGCGGCAGGACGTGATCAGCTTGAACCAAGCAAGGATCGACGCGCTGAGAGCTGAGGTGTGCAGTGCCAGCGCAGATACCTTCGGACAACTCAGCTCAAGCAACAACAAGTGGGTGGGCGGCGTGCTTGGCAGCAACGGCTTGATCTATGCCGTTCCGTTCAATGCGGACTCCGTTCTCATCATCGACCCGAGTACGCACACAGTGGACACGACCACCATCTCTGGGCTTGGGACAGACACCAACAAGTGGGCCGGTGCAGTTGTGGCCCACACTGGTCTCGTCTACATGTTCCCGTCAAGCAGGGCAAGCATGCTCATCATCGACCCCAACACGAACATATCTGACACGACAAGCATTGCGTCGCTTGGCTCTGGAGCCGATAAGTGGTGGAGTGGTATCGCGGCCGACAACGGCCTCATCTTTGGCATCCCCAGCAGAGGCGATTCTGTGCTGATCGTCGACCCAAGTACCAAGACTGCTGATGCCACCACGCTACGTGTAGTCGGCACACAAATTAAGTGGTACAGTGGCGTGCAATTGCCCAACGGCCTTATCTACTGTATGCCCGTGTACTTATCGTCGATCCTGGTCATCAACCCCGCGACCCTCACCATCCAAATAGTCAGTGCAGAGAGAAGTAGCGGAGGTTACGGTGGTGTGCTTGCCAGCAACGGCCTCATTTTCACCATTGCTGGCCGCGTCTTCACAAGGCTTGTCATCGACCCATCCACCAACACCACGACCAAAGTCGGTGTTGCCGAGGAGGAGCAAACAGACATTCAGTGGATTGGCGCTGTGCCAGCCCCAAACGGCAACGTCATCGGCATTCCATTTTATTCCCCAGCGGTATTCATTTTGGATCCATCCACCAACACCGTCGATACAACGACCATTTCTTACCTTGATGCATCAGGAGGCAAGTGGTGGGATGGTGTTCTTGCCAACAACGGTCTCATCTACGGCATTCCACACAACACCGACACGGTCCTCGTCATTGACCCGGGATGCTGAGGCGCGGTGGTGCTGTTCTCTGTTTGACTGCTGCTGGGCCTCCAGTGTATAATGTTGTTTCTCTCTCTCTCTCTCTCTCTGTGTGTGTGTGTGTGTGTGTGTGTGTGTGTGTGTGTGTGTGTGTGTGTGTGTGTGTGTGTGTGTGTG
>NW_004754893.1:89971-91250 GCF_000188695.1 Salpingoeca rosetta | reverse complement strand
ATCCCTGAACGTTCCATCACACACACACACACACACAACACAACACACACACACACACAAAACTGAGAAACGGTGCAAACCTCAAGCACGTTAGTGGTTTGACGACTTGAAGGCGGCGCGGAATGCCTTGAGCGACGACTTGTACGACGGCGTCTTGGCTGCCTCCTCCGCCGTGCTCAGCACACCCTGCACCCGCGCCATGGCCTGGTCCTTGTTCACAACAACAGCGTGGAACGCTTCGGCAAGCGCACGCACCTGTGCCGAAACGATGGAGGGCAGTGGGGTGGATGGAAGGGTGTGAATGGATGGATGTGAACAAGGAAAGACAAGCAAACGCACATTGCGGCGTCAAGCCTCTGCGTGCAAGCGAATGAATGCACACTCGGATGAAATTCCACACACACACACACACACGCACGCACACGCACGCAAACATAAGCAACATACACACACACACGCACGCACGCACAACATAAGCAACATACACACAACACAACATACACACCGTTTGGCGAACGGTCTTGTTCACGCGCACGGGCTCGCCGTTCGGCTGCTTCAGCACAGCATCGCCAGAAATCCACTCCTGCACGATGGACACCGTAAACGACACAAGCGACAGCACCTGTTGCAAGAGAGGGAGATGTTGTTGATGTGAGATGAAGGGCGATGACAGAGCGTGTGCACGTGTGTGTGCATGTGTGTGTGCATGTGTGTGTGCATATGTGTGTGTGTGTGTGTGTGCATGTGTGTGTGTGTGTAGGTCACTGCCTGAGCGTGCGTTGTACAGGCGTCGAATGACACCACAACAGGGGAGTCACTCCGCCACTGGTGCGCGTTGCCCCCTTCCGCTTGAGCGCGGTGGTGTGTGGTCACCTCAATCACGGCGTGGATGGTCTCGAGGTCGGGTTGGTCTGGCGATGCAACGGCGGCTGCACACGCCTCCTCCGCAGCAGTCAGCACGCTGCCGTGGCGTGGTGTGGATTGGAGGATGGTGTGGTGGAGGTATGAGGCAATGGAAGGGTGGGTGCACGCAGGCGGCAGTGCAGGACCCGCATCACAATGACTCCCGAAACACACACGCACACACACACATGCACACACATACACACACATACACACAAACACACACACACACGCAAGCACACACACACACCCACACACACACACACACTCACACTCACGCGTTGAAGGAGTGTGCGACTTTCGCCCACGAGCGCTTTCAGCGCATCCCCGCGCTTCCGCGACGCAAAAACGGAGTTCATGGTGAGGGAGGTGGGGA
>NW_004754893.1:80946-83017 GCF_000188695.1 Salpingoeca rosetta | reverse complement strand
ATGCTGGAGAGCTCTGTGGTGCATGTGCATACACTTCATGGCAGCACAATCGTAGCACCACACGGACCCTCCTTCGCGTGTCGAGCAGAGAGCGAGAGGCGAGAGATGTACGTTGTCGAGGGGGACGAGCAAACGCAGACAGTGTCCTCCCTCCCTCACATTCACACACACACACACACACTACACACACACACACACACACACACACACACACACACACACACACACACACACACACACACACACACACACACACACACGCACACATACACACACACACACACAACCTTCCCAGCCCCCAGTCGTCGGTGTGGGGCGTGATGGTGCCGGAGCTGAGCACGCGAGCCATCACCCGCATCCTGGGCAGCAGCGCCTTCAAGACGTACTGCATGCAGCGCAGGCGGCTCGAGCTCGACCGCACCCTCCATCGTCAGGCCGCCGACGGCGACAGCGGCGATGACGACGTGGACGGTGGGCACACTGAACAACAGGGGATGGCGAGCAACCGGGCACAGGGCGTGAAGAGTGCAGCAGCGAAGCGGAGACAGCGCGACACTGGACAACAGCGCTGCCGCAAGCGGCACAACGACAGCAACGGCAGCAACGACAGCAACGGCAGCGTGGGCGAAGGTGATGATGAGTCTGGAGGCGAAGACGACGTTGGTGGTGGTGATGCGGTGCATGGCGGTGTTGAGCCGAGAGCAACGGCCGAGACGAAGGTGATCGAAAGCACATCCCTTGTCAATGATGTCCCCCAACACACCCGCACGCTGGAGGAACGCCGCAGCGCTCTCGACGCTTTCTTGGACGCACAACAAGACACCCTCTTCGACTGAACTCTGCTGGTCTTGTGTGTGCTGTGTGTGATTGTGTGTGTGTGTGTGTGATTGTGTGTGTGTGTGTGTGTGTATGTCTGTGCTTGTACGTGTGTGCCTGTGTTGCGTGTCTGTCTGCCTGTGGCTCATTAAGCAGCAAGCAAGCGGTGCCCACAACTTCAGCAAAGAAGACATCAACACGAGCATTGGCCGCCCCCTTGTTGTAAACCCCCGCTACAAATCCAACAAACAACAGCAGCTCAACAAGTGACAACTTTGGGATCAACGCAAGACAACGCAGTGCTGCTGCAGTAGGATGTCTGCTTACGACCTACAGCCGCCCTCCGTTGTGAGTTCACAAGCCCGGCAAGAGGACGTGTGTTTGCATGAAGTCTCTGCTGGAATAGTTGTGCTGTGCTGTGTTGTGCTGTGCTGTGCTGTGCTTGTGTTGGTGTCTGCTCAGTGCATGTGCGTGTGAGCATCATTGTCTCACCGCGTCACGGAACACACCGCATCGGCAGGCGGTGTCGTTCGTGAACGAGAGTCGAGAGCAGACGTTGATACCCTCGCGCGCCTTCTGCCGGCATGGCTTCTGGCACCCCGACGATGCGGTATGCAACTGCAGAACTTCACGCTGCACTGCATGCGTGATGTTGCTGTGGTTGGCACGGAACACATACACGTACTGTTGGGCAAAGTGCTGAGGCGACGCGCGCCGTCATGGTCAACTCCTCATCTGCAACTGCACACACACACACACACACACACATACACACACACACACACACACACACACACACACACACACACACACACACACACACACACTCTCTCTCTCTCTCTCTCTCTCTCTCTCTCTCTCTCTCTCTCTCTCTTACAGCGACGCGCGTTGTCCAAGCGCCCGAGCAAGCTCAGTGCGTGCAGCTCAGGGAAGCTGCGCCTTCGCGTGTTCCTGGACAGCGCGAGTGGCCTTCCCGCAATGGACCGCAATGGTGAGCATCATGTTGCATGAAGTAGCGGCCGGGGGGGGGCGGTGAATGCGAGCTTGGTGAGGCATGATGAGGGGGAAGAGGAACCTGCGCGTGGGCATGTGCAGATGTGCGTTTGTTGCTGTTTCAGTCGATTCTTGCCTGCTGATCGGCTGGAGCTCGGGCGTGTATATCTATGTGATTGGTGGCTCACTTCATCCTCACAACACCTGGTAGGCCTGTGTGACCCTTACGTCGTCATCAAGGTAATGACAGCGAGAGGTGAAA
>NW_004754893.1:69812-73346 GCF_000188695.1 Salpingoeca rosetta | reverse complement strand
GTGTGTGTGTGTGTGTGTGTGTGTGTGTTGTTGTTGTTGTTGTTGTTGTTGTGTGTGTGTGTGTGTGTGTGTGTGTGTGTGTGTGTGTGTGTGTGTGTGTGTGTGTGTGTGTGTGTGCTTTTGGAGCACCGAGGGGCACGCGGTGCATGAGATCTCACACCCTCATCGCCTTACCCGGGTGCCCGACATGTTCAGTCCCAATGGTGCGCAGACCATCTCGCTGCCAAACGGCGTCGTTGTCGAAACAAAGTAAGTGTGGCATGCGCTCAGCGTGACTGCGTATGGACAGTGCTCGAAGCACCAGTAGGGTGATTGACGACTGCATCAACGCTGGTGTGCACGCAGGCCCGATGGCACAAAGATGATCCGCAGCGCCAGCTCCGACAAGATCGTGAAGGAGTTCCCAGACGGCAGAAAGGTCAGGGGCGAGATCTGGGAGATGGGGAGAAGGGGGAGCAGGCGAGAAGAGGAGTAGGAAGGGGTGTGCCGTGGAGAGTGTTGTTTGTGATGAACTCGAGAGTGCGTGCTCATGTGTTGCTGTCTTGTCAGGTTGTCTTGAGTGCCGACAGCGCGAGCGAGGATGACCGTGCCGCCACCACCATCTCCCAGCCCCCACCAGACGACCTCGGTCAGTGCTTGTGTGTGCGTGTGTACTTGCGTGTGTGTACTTGCGTGTTTGTGTACTTGTGTGTGTGTGTGTACTTGTGTGTGTGTGTGTGTGTACTTGTGTGTGTGTGCGTGTGTACTTGTGTGTGTGTACTTGTGTGTGTGTGTGTGTGTGTGTGTGTGTGTGCATAGCTGATGTGATTTTTCCAGATGCATAGATGCACTCGTGTGTACAAGCTTTTGTGAGTTCTCACTGCTGCTTTGCCACTCTTCATCACGTTCCATCACACCACCCCATCACACCACCCCATCACACCCCGTCACCGCTCCATCGACCCCCGTCGTGCAGACGAGGACACGACGAGCGACGAGGAGGAGGAAGATGCGTTGGTGGAGGCGCTCCAGTCGCTGGCGGAGCAGGACGACGAAGACGACGACGACGCCGATGACGGCGACGATGGGGACCGCATCAGTGCAACTGCCGCCAGCGGTGCTGATGGCAGTGTTGCTGCCGCCCGTACAGGCAGTGTCTCAAAGCACGCCGCCGCTGCTGCTGCGACTGGTGGTGTTCGCAGCGTTGTTGATGGGGATGTGGTCGGCACTGGGCACGGTGATGGTGCGGCGATGGCGCAGGGCCATATGGGGGAGCGGGCAGGAAGCGTGAGTCGGACAGCGAGCAAGGACGTGGATGTGCCCATTCACAACAGCATCATCGTCTGCGGCTGGCTCTGGAAGGTGAGCCGGGAGGTGGGGTGGAAAGGGGGGGGAGGGATGTGTTGTGTTTTGTTGCGTGTTTTGTGTTTGGCGGGTGGCTTGTGTTGCGTTTGTTGTTGTGTCTTGTGTGGAGAGTGTTTTGCGTTGGGTGGGTGCTCTGGGTTGTGTCGCTGCGTTCAGCAAGCATGAGCAGCATGCGTCTCACCACCATCACTGCATCATCGTTGGCGTTGCACAGGAGGGCGGGCAGATCAAATCGTGGAAGAAGCGCTACTTCCAGCTCACCGAATTCAACATGCTCGAATACTACGACCGCGAGGTGTGTGTGTGTGTGTGTGTGCTTGTGTGTGCTTGTGTGTGTGTGTGTTGTCGTGTGTGCTTGTGTGTGCTTGTGTGTGCTTGTGTGTGCTTGTGTGTGTCTGTGTGTGCTTGTGTGTGTATGTGTGTGTGTGTGTATTTTCGCCAACTCACCGTCTCCTTCCACCACCCGTGCATTCGTGTGATTCTCTGCAGCCGCACCGCGGTGGGCGGTTCATCAATGTCATCGATGTGTTTGGCGGGCAGGTGTGTACTCCCAATGGTGCCGGTGCTGTTGGCTTGCGTTTGTGACGGGTTTAGCCTTGCTTGCTTTCTTGTCGATGGTTGTTCCTGTCTTCCTCTGTACCCTTTCACTTGACGCTTCCCAACAACAACAACAACCCAATGCCCACAACAAGTGCACTACTCAACCACCCCCACCACCACCATGATCATGATCATGATCATGACGATGATGATAATGGCAGGTGACGCCGGCGGATGACGCGCGTCGCCCCCACAGCTTCCACCTCTACGTCTCGTGCGAACCAGGCACCGTCAGCAACAAGCGCAGGTGCTGTGGTGATGCTGTGTGTGTGGTTGTGTTGTGTTGTGTGTATGTGTGGGGAGGAGGGTTGTGTGTGCAGTTGTGTGTATGTGTGCGTGCGCAGTTGTAGCTGGTGTGTCATTGAGTGTCGTCCTTACCTTTTCTCACCTCGTCCTTGTGCCACCTGTTCTCGCCATCAACAGCAAGTACAAACTCGCCGCGCTCTCTGGCGCCGATCGCGAAGCGTGGATGGAGGTAGGTGTGTGTGTGTGCGTGTGTGTGCATGTGTGTGTGTGTGCATGTGTGCGTGCGTGCGTGTGTGTGTCTGTTGACCTGACATGCGATGGGAATGGATAGGTCGTGATATGTTCACCACAATCGCACGCACACACACACACACACAACAGAAACTGCGCGTGAGTGCTGCGAGCAAAGAGCGGAATCTGACGAGTGTGGAGCAACGACCCGTTGTGACGCGGAAATTCGCCAGCCGCGTGGTGTCGCTGGCAAAGGGGCCCTCGCTCACCAACACCGTCCGCAAGCTTGTCTCAAAGAAGAAGGTGTGTGTGTGTGATCGTGTTTGGTGTGTGTGTGTGTGTGATTTTGTGTCTGTGTCTTTGTGTCTGTGTGTGTGATCGTGTTTGATGTGTGTGTGTGATCGTGTGTGCGTGTTGGTTGTTATCTCGTGATTCCGCTTCCCTCACGTCACACCCGCCATCACCATCCTTTCCCTCCTGCACTGCCCTGCCCTGCGCCGCCTGCTCTGCGCCGCCTGTGCGCGTCTCAGGTCCGCTATCAGCGCGATGGATTCGACCTCGATCTCACATGTGCGTTTGCACGACGATGGTTCCGTGGGGTGGTGTTGATGCGCGAGCTGTTGCTGCCGCAAGCGCGTGCTCTCCTTGCTTTGCATGCCCGCGTGTGCAGGCGTGTCTGCATGTGTGTTGTTTGTGAGTGAGTGTGTCTACTTCGCTCACACACACACACATCTACGCACACACACACACACGCACACACACACACACGCATCCATCGACTGCGCGTGCAGACATCACGCCGCGCATCATTGCGATGGGGTACCCTGCGGAGGGGACGGAGGCCGTGTACCGCAACAGCTACGAAGACGTCTACCGCATGCTGCAGGAGAACCACGCCTCACACTACAAGGTCTACAACCTCTGCTCCGAGCGCGCGTACCCGGCATCCCGCTTCCACAACCGCGTCGCAGGTGTGTGTGTGTGTGTGTTTGTATGTTTGTGGGTGTGAATGCGTGTGTGTGTGTGTGGTGTGGTGAGCGTGTGTGTGTGTGTGTGTGTGTGTGTGTGTGTGTGTGTGTGTGTGTGTGTGTGTGTGTGTGTGTGTGTGTGTGT
>NW_004754893.1:62483-68172 GCF_000188695.1 Salpingoeca rosetta | reverse complement strand
GTGTGTGTGTGTGTGTGTGTGTGTGTGTGTGTGTGTGTGTGTGTGTGTGTGTGTGTGTGTGTGTGTGTGTGTTCTGTGTGTGTGAATAAAGCCCGCGTGCTGCGCATCCACGCTGTGCGATTTGGCTCTGTGTCCGTTCCAACCACCAGCACCATCACGCTTCATTGCTGTTTCCTGCAGACAACAAGCTGCGGCTGACGCGTCAGGAAATTGACGGCGCGCACAAACGGAAACACCTCAAGATCTTCAACCCAAGCGTGAGTAGGGTTGCGTGCGTGCGTGTGTGTGTGTGTGAAGGTGTGTGTGTGTGTGTGTGTGAAGGTGTGTGTGTGTGGTTGTTCGTGCATGCTTGTCGTTGCGTTCACAAGAACAACTCGCTCCTATTCTGTGTGTATGTGGACAACATCCCTCTCAACTGCTGGCTGTTCATTGCTTTTGTCTGTGTGTGCGTGCAGTTTGCGGTGACGCTGTACTTTGACGATGTCGAGTGGGCTAGCAAGGACACAGCAACCACAACAACACAAGACGGCAACGACGACAACGATAACATCAACGACGACGCCACACCAACCACCACAACTGCTGCTACGAACGAAGACGACGACGATGCTAACACCACCACCACCACCACCACCGCGGCTGCCACGGCCACACTGAAGCCGGTGCATCCTGCGAGCATGCGGGTGAAGAGTGGCATTTCACGGACGTCGCGTCCGGGATCGCTGGTGCCGCGAAGAGGGGCGCCGCACGTGTCACCCCCACATGCTCAAGATACACGTGCAGCTGAGGCTGATGCAGGTGAGGCCGAGACAGAGGGTGGTGCAGAGGGCATTGCAGAGGGTGGCGATGATGATGGTGCTGTGGAGGAGCAGGCCACTGCAGACAAGGGGATGGTGAAGGGCGAAGAGGCAGAGCAGCCGCAACAGCAGGAGGAAGAGATGGAAGGGAAGGAGGGCATGCAAGAGAAGGAGGGTCCAGCGCAGGAGTCGTCGCCCACCGATGACCAATGATGGTCGTGTGTGGTGCACATGCTTTCCACGGCGCTCGCTGCCTCGTCCTCGTCTTGTTGCGCGTGTTTGTGTTGTTGTGTTACCTTTCCCTTTTGTCATTCGTGTTATCCACACTCTGTCATATCAGCTTGCGTTCCTCCTTGCGTTTTGTCGTCTGGTGTGAGCGGGAGGTGGGAGTGTTGCGTGTCTTCGCACAGTATAACAGCAGTCATGAGCCGCTTATCGGTGAGTGTATTTGGCACATGAGGACGCAGTGGGCTGAGGGAGCAAACAACAGCCGAGAGGGACAAGTGGGGGGGGCGGCGGCAAGGTTTGTGAACGCTTCAAAGCACTCCAGAGACGAACGCAAAGAGAGCGCGAGCAATGCACAGACGGTTGCAACGGGTAGATGGATGTGCATGGGTAGAAGAGTGCACGCGAGGGAAGGCGGGTGGGTGGGGAAGGCGGGGCACGGGTGGATATGTAATCAAATAGGCGCACACAGACACACAGACACAGACACAGACACAGGTACACACACACACACACAGGCACACACACACACACACACAGGCACACACACACACACAGGCACACACACACACACACACACACACACACACACACACACACACACACACAGACACACACACACACACATACACACACACACACCAACCTTATCGTCCTTGTGGACCTTGAGCTTCTTCTTCAGGCCTTCAAACTCGTTGATGTCCTCGACGCTGAACTCGATCGTCGTGGGCGGTCGTCGCAACATCACGGTCGGTGGTGGCGGTGGTTGTTTGCCGTTGAAAAAACTGCACAACCAACAACAGCTCCCGACACACACACACACACACACACACACACACACACAGACACAGACACACACACAGACACACACACACACACACACACACACACACAGACACACACACACACACACACACACACACACACACACACACAGACAGACAGACAGACACACACACACACACACACACACACACACAGACATACACACACACACACGCACACACACTCACACACACACACACTACGATGAGCAGTACCCTCCAGTTCCAGAGCGCTGAGTGGGCGCTCGTTGCGAAGCAAGTGCTGACACTGCCACTGACAGCAGAACGAGACAATGATGAAGATGATGAAGATGCGAGCTTTGGTGTGATAGACTGTGCTGCACCCTTTCGACCAGATGCCACTGTCCTGAAGCGCAATGCGGCGCGCACCTTCTTCAACCTCATGCTGACGTGCCGCGAACTCTACCATGATCTGCCCTGGGCAATGCCAAAGTGGTGCCTTGCTCACACTTTCCACGTTGGCAGAGGTGTTGGGATCATCCCAGTCACAGACTGGCTCGACACATTCCAAGCCACCCTCACGCCAGCGCCGGCACCCTCGCCTTCCCGGCTTTCCCAGCCTGCACAGCTGCACACGACAGCGCAAGGCAACACCGTGGGTACCCACATCCGCGCGAGACCCTCAGCCCCTACCTCGTCGCCTGAGCTCATGTGGATGGAAAACAGGCTGCTCGTGTACTGCTGGCTCGGGGTTACGTGGGACAGCAGCTGCACCTTCCTTCGCGAGAGGTTGCCAAGACTGCAGGGGGGCTGTACTCGGCAAGACTTCTGGGAGCAGTTTGCGCAGTACGGGAGCATCCGCTTTCTCCAACTGGCGGACATTGAGACGTGGGCAATCGATGCAACCACATTGCAAACACAGCCGCACCACGCGCATGGCCAAGCGGAACAAGACGATGCTGCAGACCAGCCACAGCCCCAAGAACCGCAGAAAGACCACCTGCAGGAAGTACCCCATGCACCTGATATGGCAGGTTCTTCGGCACGCACGGGGGATGATGGCACGGGCTGCGCTGTCCTCCCTATGCCAGCTCTGTTTTATCTTGATGCAACGCTGCACAGTCAGGCAGATGCACAGCGCTTTCACGAGCTCCGCACCACGGTTCTGGCACATGCGCGTGGAGGGTCGCTCCGGCTTTGCGTGGCGTCCCCTTGGTCGTCCTTGTCAGCATACAACATGAACGCCATCAGCATCACTTCTGCAGACGCTGGCATCGACCAGCTTTGCTTACGAGATGTGGGCCGTGTGGAGTGGACTGACGCAGAGAGCCAGCGCAGTGTGCGCGGCGAGCTTGAGCGCGTGGGCCGATTCGATATTCACCACTGGAACGCCGTCGATGATGTGAGTGTGCTCTCAGGTGTCTCAGCTGTCAGGCTGTCCTACAACGAGCACCAGACGCGTGACCTGACACCACTGCGTGGTGTGAAGAAGCTGATCCTGCGTGAGCCGCCAAGCGGTACAGGGCAGGAGGTGATCGCAGCAGCACAACACCTGCAACTATCAGACATGGTGCTTGAGGTTAACACGCTCACTGCCAAGCGCATCAGGCTGTCCGAGATGATCAGCGTGCCAGATGTCCTGCACCTACCCAACGCTACACACATCGAGTTGCTTCGTGGATGCGCAGTGAAGCAGTTCACGTGCCCGCCCCGCATCAACGCGCTTGCCATTCACCGTTGTGATTTCATCTCCATGCCCAACTTCGAGCACGCAGACGTGGTGACACTTTGGACCCCCCTCACGCGAGAGCAACTGACTGACTTGGGCAACCGCGTGGACAGACTCGAGCTGCATTACTGCGTTGAAGATATGGCCCCGCTGCGCGACATTCGACATGACGCGTACGTGTGTCTGACAAACGCTGTCGTCGACTCCCGCGTTCCACCGTGCGTGAAGGAATTGCATGCATTCATCTTCGGGGGTGTGCAGTGCGCGTTCCTTCGCACAGTGCCAATGTTGAGCATGACTGGCGGGCTGGAGGATCGCATCCACGATGTGCACCTCCTCTCCGGGCGCGCGTACCTCAACATTGAACAGGGCTGCGTTGACGGCGAGATTGCAGACTGTGACCACGTGCACCTCCATCATTGCTACGGAACAGCCCGCCTGACATCGATCAACACCCTCAGCATCACCTGTGCAACCCTGGCGCCTCCTCCCACTGCATCCAACACCGATGACACGATAGATGATCACATTGCGTGTTTCGCGGGTGGTCCAAAGCTGCAGATCCGATGTCTGTTACACGTGGCCAACTGCCGGCTACACAACTGCGAAATCAACACCTTCACGTGCTTTCGCAACGTGCAGCGTGTTGCTCTTCGTCGCTGTAGGTTCGACTGCTTGGACAGCATCCCGCCCTTCACGTCCCTCAAGCTCCACAACTGTACCACAACAGACAGAGCGTGGCAGTGGCCTGACATTACCGTTGTGGGCCGGCCCCCACAAGAGGTGCAAGCGTTGCTGCTGGCAGGCCGAACCGAGAGAAGGGCAATGTGGAAGGGAGCCAAGTGACGTTACAGCGAGGCAAATGTTGGTCGGTCAGTTGCTGATGTCCTCGTGATGGCTGCTGTGTTGTTTGTCGTGCGAAGCCCACTTCTGAGAGGTGGTTGTTGTTGCGTGACATGTTGTTGCCGATGGGTGGTCGGGCTGCTGGCTCCTTGTTGGCAAGTTGGTTGTTTTTCGAGTTGTGCTATCGTCTTGATTTGTGGCTGCCATGTCCACAGCGCATGGCATATCGCTTGTCTGCGTCTTGTCATGTCACATAAAATAACCTGCGTCAGTCCCTCTGAGCTCAGCACGATCCTCAAACGTGAAATGAGAACAACTGCCGCAACAGCTCGCGCCTGTGGTCTGGCACCTTTATTCTTCCAGCACAGCAGCATGGACACGACCACAGCAGGCGAGGAGCATAAGCAGGAACACGATGACACGAGACTGGGCATTGTCAAACTGAAGAACTGAAGAACTCACTCCACAAGAACAAGAGAGAACACGCAACTGCTGTCCTAAAGCTCGACCTGCGCGATCAAACCGCACGCTCTTGCATGGTGATGTGGCTTCACAAGCAGCACAAGGCATCAGACCTGAACGCCAACAACAAGAGAACAGGGGCAAGAAGCGAGCGTTGAACCAACCAAGCGTCATGAGCACGAACACAACGTACAGCCTCACCACCACCACCACCAAACAGCCAAACATTGATCTCATGTCTGAGGATGTCACGTGTACGTGAGCACGTGTGTGCGTTTGTACAGTACACGCGGTCAGCAGCCAGGGTCGATGAGTAGCACATCCCCAGCGACGTGTGGAATGGCGTAGATGAGGCCATTGCTTGCGAGGACACCTTCATGCCACTTGTCGATGCCAGAAGTGACTGGAAGCGACGTGGTGTCGGTGGTGTTGGTTGCTGGGTCGATGATGAGGACAGATTCCGCATTAAGCGGGATGCCGAAGATGTTGCCGTTTGGTGCAAGCACGCCGCCGAGCCACTTGGAACCGTCGCTCGAGAGGCCGGTGATGGCCGTCGTGTCGGCCGTGTTTGAGGTGGGGTCGATGACGAGCACTGTCGTGGCGGATTTCGGAATGCCGTAAATGAGACCGTTCCGCGCGAGCACGGTGCCAAACCACTTGCTGCTACCTGTCAACCCAGCAATAGATGTGGTGTCTGCGGTGTTCCTGGCTGGGTCGATGATGAGGACGGCGTTTGCGCTGTGTGGCACGCTGTAGATGAGCCCGTTGGCGGCTTGAACACCCCCGAACCATTTGAAGTAGTCCCCACCAAAGCCAGATATCGTCGTGACATCTGTGGTGTGGAGAGT
>NW_004754893.1:49983-57483 GCF_000188695.1 Salpingoeca rosetta | reverse complement strand
CTTCGCCTTGGAGGGTGGTTTGCTCGGACGATATGCTGTGCCATCGGATATGTCCAATGTCGCGAAAAGTGACGCTTTCCACCATATGGAACATGTCCTGCAAGACAAGCGTGTTTGCGTTGCACATATTTAGGGAGGCCAACGGTGCTGTGGTTGTGATGTCCAATTTCTCTGCACGTGCACCACCCAACGCTGTGGAACGCAGCTCGTTCAAGCGGTCCACATCTGCTTGGCTGTTGAACTCGACCGTGGCATAAAACAGGGCGGGGTGTGGCTGCTGCGGCTGCTGCTGGTGCTGCTGGTGCTGCTGGTGCTGGTGCTGGTGCTGCTGCTGTTGTTGTTGTTGTTGTTGTTGTTGTTGTTGTTGTTGTTGTTGTTGTTGTTGTTGTTGTTGTTGTTGTTGTTGTTGTTGTTGTTGTTGTTGTTGTTGTTGTTGTTGCTGCTGCTGCTGCTGCTGCTGCTGCTTTTCTTCCTCCTTCCTCTCCTCCTCCTCCTCCGCCTCCTTCTGCGCCTCTGCGCCTTCCTTCCTCCGCCTCCTCCTGCGCCTCTGCGCCTTCCTCCCTCCCCTCCCCTGTCGCTGCCCTGCACGTCCTGCGCCCACTGCAGCAGCCCATGCTTCGATGTCGCGTATGCATTTGAATGTGATGCGTCCGTGCTGAGCAAACTGCCGCCAAAAGTCGTCGGTTGAGGGTCGAATGCTTTTCAGCCGCGCTTGCAAGAAGGGGAGGTCGCTGGCCCAGGTCACGCCGAGCCGGGAGTAGGCAAGGAAGCGGTTCTCCATCCACACCGTCATGCTGTCACTGCCGCCACTGTCCTCGCTGCTGTCCTCGTTGGTGGTGTCCTCACCGGTGGTGTCATCAGGGGTTCTTCGCACCCGCAGCGGTGGGAGGAGCGCGGCTTGAAAGGTGTCGAGCCAATCTGACACGGTGGGGTAAGGGTCGTTCTCAAACTTCAGGTTGGAATATGCGGGCACGGAGCCTTGTGCGCCAAAGTGGCTTCTGTCCTCCACATAGCTGTACCTGAGTTTCTTAGCACTGATGGCCTGTTCCAGCACTTTCGCAAGGTACCATTTGGGCACGGCCCAGGGCAAGTCATGGTACAGCTCGCGGCAGGTGAACATCAGGTTGAGAACAGCGCGTGCCTTGCCGTAATCTGCCTTGTGTCTCACGTCAAACCCCTCGAGCGTGCCCGACGCATCGTCGCCGTCTGGCATCGACATGACGCGCGCAGCCACCAGCTTCCAGCACTCCATGTTGTGTGTGTGTGTGTGTGTGTGTGTGTGTGTGTGTGTGTGTGTGTGTGTGTGTGTGTGTGTGTGTGTGTGTGTGTGTGTGTGTGTGTGTGTGTGTGTGTGTGTGTGTGTGTGTGTGTGTGTGTGTGTGTGTGTGAGTGACATGCGTTGCTTGGTTGACGAAAGTCTGTGAATGATGCGCACAATCCTCCGAACTTGAAGTGGCAAGTTTGTGTGTTGTGCTGGCTGGTTGGTTGGTCTGGTTGGTTGTGGCCACGAGCACACGACGATGATGGGTGCGTGTTGATCTGATGATGGTGATGATGGTGATGTTTGGTGTGCTGGCAGTGGTTCTGTTGCCTCTGCTGTCACAGTGACCATGCATACGTAAGCGTGTCGAGGTGGTGGTGACACAGAAGGTGGGAGAAGGGCTGAGACAGCGATGATGAGAATGATCCTGTGCATGTGTGTGTGCGTGTTGTCAAGTTTGCAAGCGTTGACCCTCTCCACCTCTCCACCTCTCGACTACTGTTGCTCACACCGACCTGACCCGCCCAATCAAACGACCATCATTCCACAGGGATCAAACGAGCCGCAATGTGCCCAGTGTCGCATCGCTTCGTGGAAAGGGATCACACCGCCTCTGTTGTTTGGTGTATGGGGCAGTAGTTTCCACATGAGTTAGGAACCACCACCACCACCATCAGCAGCAGCAGCAGCAGCAGTGTGTGCTGGTGAGCTTCCATGCAGCATCACAGGAGGCTGGCCTGCAGGGGATGGCGTGGGCAAGGAGCTGTGTATGGATCCAGTGCTGATGTGGGTGGTGGTGGCGAGAGCTGGCACGGCGTGCTCAAGGTTTGATTGGGCAAGAGACGAGGGAGGACGACTAGGACGAGGAACGGATGTCATTGGGCCACCATGAGCAGAAGGACAGCGTTTGCGCGTTTGCTGCATGGTGTGTGTGTGTGTGTGTGTGTGTGTGTGTGTGTGTGTGTGTGTGTGTGTGTGTGTGTGTGTGTGTGTGTGCGTGTGCGTGCGTGCGTGCGTGTGTGTGTGTGTGTGTGTGTGTGTGTGTGTGTGTGTGTGTGTGTGTGTGTGTGTGTGTGTGTGTGTGTGTGTGTGTGTGGTGTGTGTGTATTGGGTTGCATGGGCTGTACATATTGTGTTCTGTTGTGCCTTTTGCGTGCTTTCAGGTGGATACTTTTTGCTTTTCTCCCCACTCCTCACGGTATTTGTGACCCACAACACACATGTTGCGTTGTTCAAGTGTCGTGGCGCAGGTTAGCAGGTTTGGAGAGACCTTATGTCGCGCATTACTTTCGTGTTGTTCATTGTTTGGCACCAACACCATAGATCATGCCTGACGACCCCTTGATGGCACCTCCTTGATTGCGTGTCTCTGAGTTCCTTCAACACTTCTTGTTGTGGTGACAATACAATGGTGGCTATGCATCAGCTTGCGCTCAGCACATCAGGTCAGCACTGTTCCATGTACCCAGAGTGGAAAAGTGCAAGTCAGCACACAGAGAGGAGATCAAGAACACTGGGTCGCCTGCACTCGATGAGCTGCTGGGCTGGTGTGTGGCATTCATCATACCCATGCATTTATGCTTGAGCTTGTCGCGGCTTGTGCTGCCCTCACGTCTGAGATCAAGAGTGAATGTTTAATCTAGTGATCTGTTGATTGACCATGACATGAGCGGGTTGATTACCTTGTTGCATGTCTCATTTCGTCCAACTAGCGTATTCTCGACCGCAGCTTTCTCAAACGAGCTGAGGGCAATGGCTTTCTTTTCTGCCACCACCAAGAAGACTTTACACACCATCAACGCCAGGATCATAAGATCACAGTCACGCAAACAGACCCTCGCTGACAACAAGCCAGTCTTTAAAGTCCCCAGTCGTCGTTGCCTTGCCATCAGGTGGGAGGGGGCGTTGCCCAACCAACTGAACACTCACCACGCCCCTTTCAATTATTTCTTCGTGACATTGCGTTTACGTCCTTTCCCATGTACTCGCTTTTGCGCGTTTTGGCTCTGCGCTGCACACTCCGGCGTGCAGCGCATTTTGTTTGTTTGTTTGCCTGTGCACATGCTTGGCGACGCCCTCACAGCCAACAAACAGACACAAACAGACAGCGTGCATTCATTTTACTTCACGCCTCACTTCACCCTCACACCGCCACACCCCACTGTGTCTGCAACCGTCAGCACAGCAAACGAGCAAAGATGGGCTGCCACCAGAGCAAGCTGGCGATGCATGAGGAGCTGGCCGAGGAGCGCGCAAATGCGAGCGGGAACGCAACAGCGAGCGCAAACACTGCAACCAAGAACACTGACACCAAACAACAAGAGCCATTGCTCCCCGTGTTGTGGGATGGTGTGTCGCGATCAAAACGTGGCCAGTGGCAGCAGCGCCTGGACGATGCTGCGCGTGCCAAGCTGGATCCCTGTGCGCGACCAGCTGAGACACTGAAGCGTGTTTTGGAAGGCGACGCACTTCCCGACAGCGAGATCCAGACACTGGGGACGCGACAGCCGGCCATCCGCCTGTTCCTCTCCTCCACGTTCACTGACACGGAGGTGGAGCGCAACGCCTTGATCGAGGACGTGTATCCGTACCTCAAGTCCCTCGGACAACGCCTGCGTGTGCAAGTTTACCAGTCCTCCGAGATGCGCTGGGGCATTCGTTCTGAGGCCTCTGCCGCCCACGAAACCAGCGAGGTGTGTGTGTATGTGTGTGTGTGTGTGTGTGTGTGCGTGTGTGTGTGCGTGTGTGTGTGTGTGTGTGTGTGTGTGTGTGTGTGTGTGTGTGTGTGTGTGTGTGTGTGTGTGTGTGTGTGTGTGTGTATGTGTGTGTGTGTGTGTGTGTGTGTGTCTGCGTGTGTGTCTGCGTGTGTGTGAATGAGTGTGTGTGTGAGGTGGTTACAGCTTGCAATCCGATAATCCCTTCCCACTCTCACTCTGAGCTTCAACGCGCACACTGACCACCCCACATCCCTCCCCCTCCCCACACACACTTTTCATATATTTTGCATGCGGGATATCAAGAGGTGCCAGCAAGAATCGAGCGGTCTCATCTATGTGCTCATCCTTGCGAACAAGTGTGGCTTCCGCCCCTTTCCCGCCAAGATCCCTGAGGAGGAGTTCAACCTGCTGAAGGACGAGATGGCCAAGCAAGCCAAGCAAACTGCGTCCACTGTGACCTCAGCTGCACTCAACAAGGCCATGGAGTACATGGACGAGTGGTTCGTCCTCAACGAGAACGTCGTGCCGCCGACCCGCGAGCTCAAGCCCGTGAAGAAGGAGCACTCTGATGCGTGGTGGTCCGACATCTTCCCCACGTTGCAGACGTGTCTGCGCCAGGCGGCAACGGGAGCTCCTGGGCTGTCTGATGAGCGACGCGCCCTGTACGTGCAGAGCGTGACGGCGGAGGAGATTGACAACGGCCTGTTCAAGGTGCAGCCGAAAGAGGCGCGCGACAAGGCGTGCTTCGTCTTTGACCGGCGCCTGGAGGGCATCGACGTTGCATCGGACCCAGACACGGCCAAGCTGTTCATCGACATGGCTGGTGGCGAGGTGGACGAGGAGGCGCAGCAGCTGCTGGAGCGATTGCGTGCAGAGGCGGTGCCGGCTGCGCTGTCACCATCTCGCATCAAGACCATGTCCATCCCATGGGGACCAGGCATCGACCTCGCTCGTACCAACCACGCAGAGTACATGCGCACCTTTGCCGACGCCTTCTGCGACACGCTGGCCGCGGACATTGAACGTGTTGCGCGCGAGCACGCGTTTGAGAGCGACGCGGTGGTGGAGGAGGCGGCGGCGCACGCCATGTTCGGCAACCTGCGGCGTTGTGGGTTCGTGTCTACAACAGCCACTCAGCAAACGGCAGATGCTGCCCTTGCATATGTGCAACAACGCATCACGAGTGGCAAGGAGGACGCAGCTCCGTTTGCCATCTGTGGCCCATCTGGCAGTGGCAAGACCTCACTAATGGCTCACATCGCAGGTGCGTTGTGTGTGCGTGTGTGTGTGTGCATGCGTGCGTGCATGCGAATGTCTCTTGTTGTGCTTGCCTTCATGCATGTCCTCATTGTGGGATGCGTTCCGCTTTCTTCTGTTTCGTCATGTGCTCACACACACGCTCACAACCATACACACACACACACTCAATCACATACATACATACACACACACGCCATAGGTGTCATCAAGGAAGCCCACCCAGCTGCCGTTGTGGTGTCGCGGTTCCTGGGCACGTCGCGGGAGAGCGGCGCTGCTCGCACCCTGATGGCCAACGTGTACCGCCATATCCACCGCGCATCAAAGGAAAGGAGCCAGCAGCAGCGCCAGCAGCCGACTTTGAGAAGCTGACCAAGCAATTTCAGGCTGCCCTCAAGCTTGGCACGGCTGACAAACCGTTGGTGCTCGTGCTGGACTCGCTTGACCAGCTCTCAGACGAGGACCAGGGCCGCAACCTGGACTGGCTGCCGCTCGCATCGCTGCCGCCGAACTGTGCCATCGTTATCTCCAGTCTGCCGGATGTGGGCGGATGCTGGGAGGTGCTTAAGGCCACGCTGCCAGACACCAACCAGCAGCACGTGGCCAAGATCAGCAAAGATGACGCAGACGGCATCGTCGCTGGCCGATGCCAAGCGGTCCCTCACCCCTGCACAGCGCAGTGTTGTGCTGGGCGCCTACGAGTCCTGCCCCACACCGCTGTACCTCCGCATCTGCACGCAGTTCTTTGCGCTTCGCTGGAACCACACGGACGCAATTGCACCCGACTTCTTCCCCAAGACGGTGGAGGGCTTGATGGAGAAGGTGTTTGATGAGCTGGAGACGCGACACGGCAAGGAAACGGTGCGGGCGGCGCTCGGGTACCTCTCTGCCTCGCGCGGCGGACTCAGCGACAACGAGATGGAGGATCTGCTGTCCTGCAACGACACCGTCCTGGACGAGATCTACGAGTGGTGGGTGCCGCCCGTCCGCCGCGTTCCCCCGCTCATATGGGCACGCATCGTGTCTGATCTGGAGGGCGCGTTGGTGGAGCGTGGCGCTGAGGGCGGCGTTACTGTCCGTGCATGGTACCATCGCCAGCACCGCGAGGCAGCAGAGCGACGCTACCTCGGTCTCAACTCGCGCAGTGGTGCTGGTGGTGACACGGGCGATGATAGCGACGGTAACGGTGATGGTGCTGGTGACGTCGCCACCTCCTCGTCCACCACCACTGCCTCCACTTCCACCACCACGGCCCTCTCAGTGCAGCGGCACGGCGAGCTTGCAGACTACTTCAGCGGCAAGTGGGAGCACGGCCGCCACCTGCACGACAAGACAGACGACGCGAGTGCTCTGCGCGACCGCAAAGTGGCCTCCATGAAGACGGTGCTGGCTGGTCGGCTCGATGACCCGCGCTCCGGTGTTGTGGTCAACGCACGCAAGGTTGCCGTGCTGCCGTTCCACCTCATGCACGCGCAGCGGTGGGAGGAGTGCGCGACAACGCTATGCAACCTCGAGTTCATTGAGGCCAAGGCAACCGCGGGGATGGTGCGGCAGCTGGTGGCAGACTTTGAAGACCTGCAGCGCAGTGGTGGTGGTGGTGGTGGTCGTGGTGGTGGCGCACTGGAGAGCCTGCTCAAGAAACACAGTTTCAACGTCTGGACGCGGTTTGTGGCTCACAATGCCCTCATCTTCGAGCAGACGCCTGGTGCAGTCATGGCACGCGCCTCGCTGTATCCAGACCAGACAGTGGTGTTCAAGGCGGCTGAAACTGTGTTGTCGGCGCCAGGCTGCCGCCTACCACGAGTTCAACAATACAACAAACCCCAGGAGCTCAACCCACTGGTTTGTGTGCTCGGCTGGGGCGAGCTTAACGGGCTTTGAAGATATTATCTTCACTCGAGACAGCCGTTGGGTGTGCGGGTGTCACGGGCTTGGAGATGTGTACGTGTGGGAAGCACGCACCGGTAAGCGTGTGGTGAGGTTGCGCAGGCCCAATGACAACGCAAAGGCAACTCGCATCGTTCATCTACCAAACGGCCTGGTGGCAGTTGCCTGCGAGGATGGCATGGTGTATGTGTGGAACCTGGACACGCATGAGCTCACGGGTTCTGTGAATGTGTTTGACCCTGAGTCGGAGAAGTGCCGGGTGTTGCGGATGACTGACGATGACGCATTGGTGATGGTGATTGGCAGCGCAGTGGCGACCTCAAAGGGCGCTGCAACGTCCGCAGCGGATGGTGGTGGTGCTGATGGCAGTCCTGGTGA
>NW_004754893.1:33733-49371 GCF_000188695.1 Salpingoeca rosetta | reverse complement strand
TGCGCCATTTGCCCATGAGTCTGGTCTCTGGCGGACTTGATGTTGTTGCTGCTGGACGATTCCGAATGCTGTCATACATCAAGGCAGATGGCTCACTTTCAGTGGAGCGACAATTCGAGCATGAAATCTCGGCTATTCGTGTTGTGGCAGGCGGCGCGCTGCTGGCCCTCGCTCGCGGCATGTTCGGCATCACCGTTGTCAGGGCTGACACGCTGGAGGCTGTGCATCGAATTCAAGCGCCTGCTAACCGAATCATGGCAGCGACACCTTCTGGCCACCTCCTCGCTTGCTCCGACTTGCAGCAGCCGTTTGTGGCCGTTTACAGCTTGGAGCAGGTCGATGTGCATGCCAAGGCCTTGACTGATCGAGAGTATCAACAACAGTCACTGATTTCCGAGCCACATGTGGCAATGCTGGCTGCAGATGGCGCAAGCGGGGCGGGTGAGACTTTACCTGCATTTGCTGTTGGACGCGACGACCTTGGCTTTTACGACGCAGCGACGATGGCGCTTGTACACACTGTTGCGCTCAAGGAGCACCGGGCGAGTGCCCTGAACGTCAAAGCCGTCAGTTCCGACGGGCGGTTCATCATTGTTTGGTCCATGGCGCAGCCATTTATCGTTCTCGACGCTGTGCAACGCAAGATGTACAAGGACGTCATCACATTCCGCGAGATTAAGAATACTGTGGTACCCCCGAGGATGTTGTTCTCTCCAACAAACGACGCATTTGTTGTGGTGGACTGCATGAGCTCCATGCATGTTGTGGCCCTGCCCACATGCAAGTTGGTGTGTAGCCACTGCCCCAACGAGAAGGCGACGGCACACCCCAGCGCAAAGAGCTCCTGTGTGACGTGGCACCCACACTACCCTGAGGTTCGCCAGTTTGCCACGGGGTCTGATGACAAGACTGCATGCCTGTGGGAGCTGAAGGTCGACTCTGAAGGTGTCCTCACAGCGTGCGAGATGCTGAGAGCGTTTGGCGGGCACAAGGAGGCCGTGACGGCCGTGCAGCTGTGCACAACGACCAGCGATAATGGTGGCGATGATGCCGTTGTTCTTGCCACTTGTGACGGCAACACAATTGTCAAGTTGTGGAGATTGCAGCAAGAAGAGCACCCTTACGCGAGTATCAAGGTGCACAGCGGATATGCATCTTCTGTGTCGCTTGTGTGGTTGCCAAAGCAGCAGTTGCTGGCGTCTTGTGCGCAAGAACAGCATCTCCTGTTGTGGAACCTGGCCGGTGAGCTTGTGCGAGCAACCAACCTCAAGCCTGCGTGGGCATTTCTGCATCCGAGCTTGAAGTATGTTGTCGCTGAAGCTTATGGTGGCTTGCAGTTTCTCCACGCAGGCACGCTTGCACCTGTGTTTCGCGCATACGGGCATGACTTTGGTCTGGAAATCAATACGCGGAACAAACGTGTGCGAATGACGCCCGACGGGCGCTTCTTTGTTTCTTGGGCCATGGACGATGCCATCCTCGTGCATGACTTCTCGCATCTGACGTTGTGAGAGAGTTATGTGCGTGCGTGCGTGCGTGCGTGTGTGTGTGTGTGTGTGTGTGTGTGTGTGTGTGTGTGTGTGTGTGTGTGTGTGTGTGTGTGTGTGTGTGTGTGTGTGTGTGGAGGGGGGGGGGTGGAGTGGGGAGAGCTGGGGTGCCTGGTGCCCTTGTCAAATTGTTTCAAATTGTTACTCTCTCCACTTCGACTGGTTGGTCTGTTGAGAACTGAGAACACTAGAATATGGCGTTGGTTCCCTCCATTTGTGTGTGGGTGTGTGTGGGTGTGTGTGGGTGTGGGTGTGGGTGTGTGTGGGTGTGGGTGTGGGTGTGCAATGGCTTTCCCTTTGATAGAAGCCGTGCATCCATGAGTGGTTGTTGTGATGGAGGTGGCGTGACTGGCGAAAGGTGATGCAGTTGGTTGTACATACACGTTGGAGATGAACACGGGCAAAGCAAACAACACAAAAAAGGGGGCTGGAATGATGATGCTGGGTGACGCAACAACAAAACGGAGGGCAGAGCACAAGACATGAGCGCGCACACACGCATACACGCACAGATGCAGATGCAGATGCAACTGAAAGGGTGCAGGACGTGTTGTGCCAACAGTCATGTACAGCAGAAGAAGGGGAAAGGCACAGCAGGGTAATCGAATGATCCGTGGGCAGGAGTGAGGTGCCGTCAACAAGCGTTGAAATGTAGTTGCGATACGGCAAACAACATCGATACACTGGTCGATGACGAGCACAGACACGGCGTTGGCGGGAGGAATGCAGTGGACAAGGCCATCCACAGCAAGCAAGCACGCCTCCTGATGCTGGTCGTTGATGTTGCCGTTTGACGCAAGCAAGCCGCCAGCCCACTGCACTGCAATCGCTGCGTGTGGAGCTGGGTGGATGACAAGCGCCGTCGTCGTCGAGTGATCTGCTGGCTGGGACATTGTAGATGAGGTCGTTGCCTGCCTGTGAGGTCGCCTCCCGCACCACGAGTGCCAGCGAATGAATGTGCTTCGTGGGATGCAGGAGTGGATGAGGCCATTTCCAGCTGGCATGCTTCATCAGGCAGCTGTGTTGGTGGTCCTTGGATGAATCGAGGATAGTGGATAGAGTGTTGCAGTCGCCGATAAGGGCATTGTCCTTGCTTGCAACAAGGGATGATAGTCAGCGTCTAGATGAGGCCGTTTCTCGCTGGAACTGTGGTCGTTGCGCCGAACAGGGAGTGGGTGGAAGGGATCGATGATGGGCACAGATGCACGTCTCTGCGCACAGATCAAGTGATTGCTGTTGTTGGTGTTGTTGTAGGGCATTGCAACACCACCCATGCCACGTTGCCAATCCCTGTGGTTTGGGCACGTAGCTTGCTGCTTCAGCGTGTCACATGATGGTGCGCTGTGTCTATGAGGCGTCCTCGCCACTGGTTGATGGGCGCTCCTGCAGCATATGTGCTGCACTGGCACTGATGCAAGCATACCGTTCACGTCCATCATGCCCGTTGACTGACTTGAGCCCATCAGAGGGATGGATGGTGTTGATGTGTTGATGTGGAAGGGAAGGTGCCGACCTTCTTGTGTCAATCACAACTTTGATCCTCCCCAACAACCGCCACGCTTTCTCTTGCACAACACATGATCCTGCCACCACCATGGTGCACCTGTTTGTATCTGTGGCAAGAGCCATCAGTGCAGCAAACGAGGAAGAAGGCGAAGAAGAGCACAGATGGCGTCCACATTCATCCAAGCAAGCGGGCAACAGAGCGAGCAGGCAACAGAGCGAGCAAGCACTGGCTGGCTTGTTGCGGCAGTGTGGAGTGTGTGCGACAACACAAGAACTGCTGTGTACTGTGTTGTATTGTTTTGTCTTTTTGCTTTGTGCTGCAGGGCGGGAAAGTGCTTGCCAGAAACGCAAGGATTTTCCTTCTCTGTCAACACGGCAAGCAAAGAAGGAAGCAAACAGCGTAGTGCGTTCTGTTGATGTGAGCGCCACTTTTCGCCAACAAGAAGCAAAGGACAGAAAAAAGGACAGACAACAAACAAGCAAGCAAACACACTTGGATGGTTTGTGGATGCGATCACAAAGCAGGCCTTCCTCGCGTTCACGCAAGCCAGCAAGCAAGCAAGCACCTCGTCGTTGTGGTGCAACAATACAAGAGGGACACCTGCTGCGCGTGTATTATTGATTTGTTGCACAAGCAGTGGCAGCCACTCCACGATGCAGTGGGCAATGGAACCGTGCTCTTGGTGTCGCACACATGGCGGTTCAAGAAAACGACGCACGTGCTGGACGTGTTCAGCGTGCTGTTGCTTTGAGAGTTGGCACATGAAGAAGGAGCAGGCAGCGCAAGGTAACAGCAATGTGTGCGTAGAAAGACTGTGTGTTGCAAAACACTCTACTCACTCCACTGACTGCTCCCACCAACCACTGCCTTCGAATCCGATCTCACCACCTTTCCCCACCCCCCTGCTGCTACCATATCAGGAAGCGTCTGCCACAAGAACCGACCCCCTCCCGACTCCCATGCAAGCGCCTGCTCAACGCTCGACCTCCATGCGCACGCAATGTAAGCCGGCTGCAGTCACCTCCCTGTTCGTCACTTTTTTCCTCCTAAATCACACGCATGCAACACTCATGCACACGAACACAACCGCACACATGTGACAATGCCACCACCACCTGCAGTCATACAGCGTGGGCGACCGCAGGAGAGCAGACTGGGAATGAGCGTGGTTGAAGTGGGCGAGGAAGAGGACAAGGAGCTCGTGTACGGAGCAGAGGATATGGCAGAGAGGGTACATCCATCCACACCACACGCGACAGCGCCACCATAATGAACGCGGCACCACTCCTGCAACTACTATTTGGGAGCGGCATCAGGCCCATTCCCACCAGCATTGCCTGCGTCTGTACACGGGCCAGCAGTGACACCGTCTCTGACGCATGCCATGATGCCGACATTTGTCAACGACACCAATCATCACAAGCACATTGCCACCGCTGCAGCGGGATTGCAGAGCAGCCACCAAAATGTCAGGGTTGCCTGCAGCAACGATACAGCAACAGCAACAGCAACGACAGCAACGACGACAACAGCTGCGATGGCAGCAGAAGCAGCGGCAGCAGTAGGGCTTGTCCACCCTCCTTTCCGAACACGGTGCCGTTACCTCATGTCTGCGACGACTGCAGCGACAGCGCCACGGCCGTTCAGGGGCACCCTTTCTGTCGCCTACTCGCTTGACGGCATCACCATCGTCCTCATCGTCGTCTTCTTCACCACCGTCATCAACAACAACGACTGAAGCAGCAGCGGCGTCACCAGCGACAAACACTGTTGCACCACCAGTATCGCTCTCGGCATATGCAGCGCTTGCAGACAGAGAGTCCGGGGCGGAGAAGATTCACATGCTCGGCTGTCGGTAAGTAATACACGTACCAGTGTTGTGGTTGTGGAGTCCAGCGCATGCTCGATGACACGCGTCCTGTGTTCACTCACCCCTTTGTATTTGTGTGTGTGTGTGCGTGTGTGTGTGTGTGTGCGTGTGTGTGTGTGTGTGCGGGTGTGTATGTGTGCGTGCTTTTGTGTGTATGTGTGTGTGTGTGTGCACGCCTTAGACTGTGGCATCGAGGATTGGGCGGGCTTTTGAATCCAAGCGCGCTTCGGGGGCAGCAACGACGATGCTCGCAACCACTGACGGTTCGAAGTAGCAGACAGAAGGCTTTGCACTGCCCAGGTGTGTGTATGCACGTGTGTATGTGTATGCATGGGTGTGCGTGCATGTAGGTAGTTGTGTACATGAGTGCGTGTCTGTATGTATGTGTGTGGGAATCGCCGCGCATGTGTACGCATGCAGTTCGCCTTCTTTACTCTGTGACTCCCTCACTCCCTCACGTCCTCACGTCCTCTCCCGCGACGCACGCGCCTGCACTTGCATACAGCTACAGCGCATTCCATCCTGCGCCATACGACGGCACGGTGTACGTGGCAGACTCATCAACGCAGTCTTCCACCGGGGAACAGACAGAGGTATCTGGGGCACCAGCTGTGCAAGCTGTACAACGTCGAGGCAGAGCACGCCGTGCACCTCAGGGATGTGCCACAGCGACAAGACAGCGTGTCGTGTGGCCTGTTTGCGCTGGCTTACGCCACACTGCTGGCTGCTGGCCTGCATCCACTCGACTTGAACAGCGTCAGCATGACGGCACACCAGCTGCGCACGTGGTACTTGCAGTGCGTGGCTGATCGGGAGGCCGATGTTGCGGAGCTGCTGCTCATGAAGTTGTTACAAGAGGCACAACAACAACAACAACAACAACAACAACAACAACAACAACAACAACAACAACAACAACAACAACAACAACAACAACAACAACAACAACAATGACGACGACGACGACAACAACAACAACAACAACAACAACAACAACTCTGAGGCGCCACTCCACCAGCGACGCTGCCTACCTGTTCTGCAGAGGCAGCGGGCCCTCCACTTGCAGCCGACAAGAGAAGAGGATCGAATGGCCTTCTCTGCCACAAGCGGCGAGGTGGTTGTGGTGCATGACAGGAGCGATGGTGTGGAGGAGGAAGAGGAGGTGGTGGTGATCGGAGGTGCTGCGTTCGAAGAGGGTTTCGATGGCGGTGATGTGATCGACGTGGACGGACACAATTGTGATGATACGGGCGAGCCGCAGCAGCCACACTGGCCACAACAACAACAACAACAACAACAACAACAACAACAACAACAACAACAACAACAACAACAACAACAACAACAACAACAACAACAACAACAACAACAACAACAACAACAACACAACAACAACAACAACAACAGCAACAACAACAACAACAACAACAACAACAACAACAACAACAACAACAACAACAACAACAACAACAACAACAGCAACAACAACTGCAGCAGCCACACTTGCAACAGCAGTTGCAGTTGCTGCCACAAGTGCACCATACCGTCGCTCAGCATGTGTCGCTGAACAATCAATTTTTGCATCATCACAAGCAACTGCAGATACAGCAACAACACAACCACCAGCAGGTCCAGCAACAGCAGCACTCGGCATCGTGGCAGTTTGCACTGCACGATGCCCAAGGTGCCAAGAACAGACGCAGTCGGAGACAACGTCGCCAACAGCACAGGCGCCAGCAGCGGAGAGCACATCAACGTCGTCCGCATGCCCTTGAATGAGCAGTGTGGTCCCACCACTCCGGTCGCCGTGATGGAGACACACTCAGACGCACATACACACACGCACACACGCACACACGTATGCGCATAGACATTACCGTTGCCTCGACGACACAACAAGCTGTCCTCCCACCCTCTCGTCCACCACATCGCAAGGACCCAACCTCTGACATGTTCCTGCAGTATTGCTCTGTGTTTGCACCAGCTTTAGTTCTGTGGGCCTATCGTTCTTACTTTTGTGTGCTTGTGTGTCTGTGCGTGTGCGTGTGTGTGTCTGTGTCTGCGCGTGTCACATGTGCGACCGCTACTGCAGCTGCTGGACTGTCGTTCTGTGTCTTGTACCGTTGAAGATGAAGGCATGCCAAGTTGACGAGCAACCTTTGCTTGCGTGTACCCTGCAAATACAACGCCAACAAGGGCGCGATGTGCGCTCGCGTGCGCGTATGCCTTTTCTTTCTTCTTTTTTTTTTTTTTTCTGTGTTTTGTTTGCGCCATTGCACGAGTAAACAGCGAGAGGCAACAGGGAAAAGGTGTTGACATCGTGCACAGAAGCTTGTCCGAGCGATCTGCAAAATCTTGGGTGCTCTGATCAAGCGAATAGGTGTCTCTGTAGTGCAACGCGAAAATACACAGTAATAATGTTCAACCAAAAATGCCATGTGTATTCCACTGAGTTTAACAAGGCATTATGACAAGAACATGAACACACAAAATCACGTTTTGGGCTTTCCTGTTGGTTCTAGCACACCAAACAACGTCATCTTCTTTGTGCTCATGAACGTGACAAGCACCGCTGCTATGACCAACACCATGGAGAAAGCCCAGAATGGGGTGTACGCTGCGCACCACGCTTCATATGGGGTGGCAGACACACCTTCAAAGATCAGCCTGTCACACAGCATTGCCCCAGTCAAAATGAGTCAAACTGGCATCATTCGATAGCCCGCTCAACGGGCTATCGAATGCGTGCGTTTTCATACCGTGATCCTAAACACAACGGCATATATGAGGATAGTAAGACCCATCACCATCATAAGCAGTCTTCCGGACACCTCAATGCAATCAAGATAAAGCTGACGAAACTCGAGCTTTTGCGCGTGGTCACGAACCGGCAATGCTCACTTCGCAACCGTAGTTTAGCAATGGTCACCCGTAATATTTTTTTTAAAACCCAACTGGCAGGAAGTTCACATTCAAAAGGGAAAGCAGACACAAAAGGCAATGGCTCGATGTAAAACCAGGTGAACCGGGGAAACTCACAGAAACGCCCCAAGAAGGAAACCGCTGTCCCGCTCCTCGACGCTCACGAACGGTAAGCTTGTTTGTGAATTAAATGAAACACATTCGCAGAGTGGTGTTGGCTGCTCATTTTGTGAGTTGGCGAACACAGCGGCACGATGTCCACACCACACACGATTGGGCGAATGAGTGCACCGCAACTTCAGTCATGGCTTGAGGACCACGCTCTCAACACCGCCGAAGCCGGCAAATTGACTGATGTGTCTGGAGAGCAGCTCGTGAGCGTTGCACGAAGGGGCGAGACAGCGTTGCAATCGTCGTTTCAAGTTTCTGCAGTGTACGCTCAGTCATTGCTGGAAGCACTTCACCTGGGAGATAGCATCCATGGCGAGGACGCGACTCGTCATGCCTACAGTGAAGGAGATTGCCAAGATACACGAGAATTTCAACTCAAACAAGAAGTCCTGCAACAGTTTGACATTGTTGATGTTCAGCTTCCGGCCCGGTGGCGCCGTTGGCTGTTCAGCACATCAACACGACACAAACCAGTGACGCTACGAACGTCCCTGAAGGACACAGTGAAGAAGAACATCGTTCACATTGTGAAAGCCACCACAACGCCCAATCCGTACGTGTTTGCTTTGACAGCACTCGGGCTTTGTAAAGGCGGCTATGACCGGGTGCAGATTATGAAGAAAAACAAAGCGGCCGCGGAGGGCTTGGCCAAGCGAATCAAGCAAGTGGTCAAGTTTGGTGGCCCAATTCTTGTGTATTTTGAGAAGATTGAAGACGGGGAACGACTCATCGACGATGAAGCTGAAGAACTGCTGGAGGCTTCATTCTGTGCCTTTCGGCTCATTGGCGACTACAACAAGGATAGCAAGGCGAAAGCAATCCTCCACTTTTTGGGCTGTCACCAATTCAAGAAGGCCATTCATGAAGCCAAGCAGCGGTTGCTGGAGGCTGTCAGTTTCACTGCCATGGGTGCGATCTCCACGATGGTGAAAGAGCAAAGGACACCCGGATGGCTGAGCACACTTAGCAGCGTAGAGGCAGAGGATGCCGTGCAGTTTTGGATCAAGCACAACTTCCAGGAATCTGTTTCTGTCAGGAAGCTAGTGGATGCTATTGTCCTTTGGGTTCATGACGCTGACATGGGAGACAGTCACGGCAATGATGATGGCTGGCCAAACTCCGCAAAAGCAGTACGTGATGAGCAAGCGGTGTTCAGCTTCTTCAGTCGTCAGGACACAATCGAAACAACAACAATTCAGCGTTTTGCTCTGTTTGTCAAGGATTCGCCATCGATTGCGCACGCCGCAACAGCTGTCGTCGAGCGAATGGAGGATGCTAAACTCCGCAAAGCCCTGCGCAATGTGTTGGCGCCCGTGGACTTTGGTCGTGACCTCATCAAGCACCAGCGCGCGTTTGTGGAGGGCACGCGGCAGTGGGTGTTTGACGCCTTTGAGGAGTGGGCGATGTGCGAGGACGATAGGGTGGCGAAGAAAGCGAAACAGACTCGCCCACACAGCGACAAAGATAAAGGGCAGCGGCGCGTGTTCTGGGTGAAGGGGACAGGTGGACTTGGAAAGTCCGTCATCGCGGCACAGCTTATCAAGCGGTACGGCCAGGCAAGCACCAGCAAGCAGCCACTCATCGCCGCCCACTACTTCTGCAAGCACGACGCCACCAATCGCAACGACCCCCGCAAGGCGATCAACACCCTCGCCTTTCGGCTTGCGACGCAGCTGCCCGAGCTCAGGGAAGAGTACAAGGCTATTCTTCAAGGTGAAAACGAGGAGAGACGCAACAACTTTACGACACACGCGGATGGCAGTGAGGGCACCGTGGAAGATGCCTTCAACGTGGTACTCGCTGAGCCACTCAAGGCCGCGCTCGGCGAAGATTCAGGCGGCAAAGGCAGCGATGTCTTCATCCTGATTGACGCATTGGATGAGTTGCGTGCCGGCAACAGTCGCGCGCAGTTCCTGCGTCTGGTGGGCAAGCTGCTGCCATCACTGCCACCGTGTGTGCGAATTGTGGTGACGTCCCGCCCGGAGGAAGACATTCTGGCCTTGCTGAAGAACTTGAACCCATTCACCATCGACAAGCAGGATGAGCGGCAGCGCGAAGACCTGCAGTTGTGTGTGCGGAACATCATCATCAAGCAGAGCAGCCTGGGCAAGCTGAACCAGGACGAGCAAGAGGAGGTGGTGCAGATGGTCGTTGACCGGGCGGATGGCGTGTTTCTGGCGGTGCGGCTGATTGCTTGTGAAGTGGACAAAGCAGAGGGCAACACAAGGCATCCGCTCACTGTGGCCGATATACGACGACTGGTGGGCAAGGGCGGCAGCTTCATTGACGGCACGTACACGGAGACGCTCGACCGCATCCAGGCGCGAATCAAGGAGGCGGCGGGCGATGACGACGGTGTGCTGGCCGCGCTGCAAGGCACCCTGCATGACATGTTGGCGGTAATTGTGGCGTCGCTGCAGCCACTACGCGTGGACGATCTGCACGAGCTGTGCGGTGGTGGCCGGGTGCAGAGCAAGGCGCTGACGAAGCGGCTGCTGAGTGCGCTGTCGCTCCTCTTCTCCAGCAGCAGCAAGCATGACGTGGTTGAGCCCCTACACAAGACCGTCAACGACTTCCTCACTGACAAGCAGCGCGCTGGCCCTCACTTTGTGGACGAGCGTGAAGGCCACGCCATCCTTGCTCGCGCTTGCCTGCGCGTGTTGGAAGACAGAGGCCTGTTGTCACACGGCGACAAAGCAGCATCCTCAGCCGAGTTGGTGGAGGAGAAGGGTGCAGAGGAATCGGTGGTGGTGTATGCCATTGCATTTGGCCATCAACATCTTACGACGTGTGCAGAGGCAATGCAGGCGCAGGCGACATTTGAGATTGAAGGTTTGCAGCGTGCCTGTGAGGCGGCCCTTTGTTCATGGCAGGGAGCGTGGCTGCAGCCGCGCGGTAAAGCAGAGCTGACAAAGCAGGAGCTGGCGCTGGTGAAGGACGGGGCACTGCAGCAATCACAGCACGAGGCGACGAAGGCATTTGCACAGTGGCTGCTGCTGCAGACGTACACGCTTGGGCGCACGAAGCCGCTGGTGGCTGAACTTGCGGCTTTGGTGGCAGCAACAGATGAGATCAAAGACAGAGAGGCCCTCCACGCAATGCTCGACGACGTCAGGCGCATGTACGGCACACATTGGGCGTCGGAGGAAGACATTCGCACAGGAATTGCCCAATCATGTGCGAACCTGCCGCTGAGGAGCAGCTTGGCTGCTTCGCCTGCAATAGCCTTGCTGTGGACGGTTTCGTCACAACCACAACCACTGATGACCATCCCGCCGATACTGACGCAAGACCCGTGCCTGATGCAACTAAAGGGGCACACAGGCTATGTCACATCTGTTTCGTTCAGCGCTGATGGCAAGCGCCTCGTGTCTGGCAGCTGGGACAAGACGGTGCGCGTTTGGGATGCCTCCACGGGCCAGGAGCTTGCTCGGTGCATCGGGCACACAGATTGGGTCACCTCAGTGGTGTTTACACCTGATAACAAACACATCATGTCTGTCAGCGATGACAAGACAGTGCGCACTTGGGACAGTGATACAACCGATGAGTTGATATTGCGTCGCATGCAAACAGAAGAGTTGGGCCAAAGAGCAGCGGTGAGCGCTAATGGCAAGTATGTGAGAACCGGAATTTGGGCGGAGCGATTTCGGGCTGGCAACCACAATACACCAAACTCCAGTGCCACCTCAGCTTCAGTCAGCCCGGACGGTCAACGAATCGTGTCTGGGTGCGCTGACAACACGGTGCGTGTCTGGGATGCTCACACAGGACACAAGCTCGCTCAGTGGAACGGCCACACGGCTAGCATTAGCTCAGTAGCATTCAGTGATGATGGGAAACTCATCGCGTCTGGGAGCCAGGACATGACGGTTCGGATCTGGGACGCTGGCACGGGTAACTTGTTAGCTCAATGCGATGGTCACTTGGGTGATGTCAACTCCGTGACCTTCAGTGCGGATGGGACGCGGATCGCGTCTGGGAGTGACGACAAGACAGTGCGCATTTGGAACGCTAAAACTGGACAGGAGATGGCAACGTACATTGGGCACGCAGACAACGTCACCTCAGTGACGTTCAGCCCCGATGGCAAGCGTATCGTGTCTGGGAGCATCGACAGCACCGTGCGCATCTGGGACGCTGGGGTGCGCCAGACACTGGCACAGTGTCACGGGCACACGAATGATGTCTACTCCGTGGCGTTTAGCCCCGATGACAAGCGCATCGTGTCTGGGAGCCATGACAAGACCGTGCGTGTCTGGGATGCTGAAACAGGTCAGGAACTAGCACAGTGCAATGGACACACTAACAGCGTCACCTCAGTTTCGTTCAGCCCCACTGGCACGCGTATCGTGTCTGGGAGCAAGGACAAGACAGTACGCATCTGGAACACGGACACGGGCGAGGAGCTGGCTCGGTACAGCGGGCACACAGGGAAAGTCAGGTCGGTGGCGTTAAGTCGTGATGGCAAGCTGATCGTGTCTGGGAGCGGCACCCCTTCGGCGCTCTTTACGAGGGGTGAAGACTATTCTGTGCGCATCTGGGACGTGACTACGGGGCAGCAGCTCACCAAGTGCGACGGCCACACGGATGTTGTCACCTCGGTTGCTTTCGGTCCAGATGGACAACACATTGTGTCCGGTAGTCGCGACAACACTGTGTGCATCTGGGACGTGACTACGGGGCAGCAGCTCACCAAGTGCGACGGCCACACGGATGTTGTCACCTCGGTTGCTTTCGGTCCTGATGGACGACGCATTGTGTCCGGTAGTCGCGACAACACTGTGTGCATCTGGGACGTGACTACGGGGCAGCAGCTCACCAAGTGCGACGGCCACACGGATGTTGTCACCTCGGTTGCTTTCGGTCCTGATGGACGACGCATTGTGTCTGGTAGCCACGACAAGACTGTGCGAGTCTGGGACTCAAGTACCGGGGAAGATCTGTGTGTGTACAGAGGTCATACAAGCACGGTCAGGTCAGCAGTGTTCTCCACTCTTGGTACTTTCATCGTGTCCGGAGGTTATGACAACACCGTGCGCATCTGGAACACTGAGAGAATGCCGTGAAGTGATGTTGTGTCATTTCTGCAAAATGCATGTGCTGGACGTTCTCTGTGCTCCTTGTGAAGCTGAGTGAACTTCCGTCGCGTTTGTGTTTTCATTGTCACAGATTGTTGACTTTGCATGCGTGAAGAGGAAGCGGGGTTCAGGTTACAATGTGACCATCCACGATGCTGTGTGTGACACCCTCCTCCCTCGTTACAAGCTTCTGTCTCATTGTGCCAACTTCAGTATGAAAGTTCAATCAGACTGCAGCGCAGGTGGTTGTTGTGTGTCTTGTTTCGATGTGATGTGATGTGACAATCGCCTAACAAAGTTCTTCAAGTGACTGCCTTTCCTGCTGTCCAGCTTGGTCATGAACACTGGCGGCATGATGGTGCGGAATGTTCGATCAGGCGAACAAGGAAGCGAGGACCTTGGGTGCAAGCGATTGGTCGCATGAAGTGAAACCTCCCTGTCTCACTCCCAAGATGACACGAGTGTGAGCTTTCACGAGGGCGCAATGTTTGATCATCACATGCAGTATCCAGGCAAGCACGCTGCACTTGCAGATACCACGCAACAAGAACAGCGAGGTTGCATTGCACTCAGTCGAAGAGTACAATTTGAAGACTTTCGCGTGCTTCATTGTAAGATTGTAAAGTCGCGGCAGTTGGAGATCATGCGGCAAAGAATACGTGGCCATCCGTCCCCCGCGCACAAACAGGTGCATGTCCTCGTGGAGCAGCTGCAACGTATGCGGGGATGCCGGCAATGCAACGTCCGCAAACGCCCGCATCGCCTCTGCGCGGTGAAGAGGGGGGGGGGAAGCGATAGTGCACTGTGCTGCCGTCTGTCGCCGCCACCAACGCAGGCTCCTCTTGCCTGGCAACAGACAGCGCGTCAATCGTTCAGTTTCAGCTTCGGATGGCCACGTTGCAGTTGCTGCTCTCCTCCCGCAGCGTCAGCACCAAGGTGCGTGTTGGCGAACAGACACCACATGCTGCTCTGTTCCAGCGTTTGCGTGCAGCATAGATCGTCACGCATGCACGCATGCACGCATCGAACACGATGTGTATGAGCGCGAGAGAGCTGCTGAGTTGAGTTGGCTGTGGATGGTGGTGTCATTACAAAAGCACTCGCGCTGCAAGAGAGTACTGAGAGTAATGGTCGCAGGAAGGTGCACGCACAGTGAACGTGAGATGGCTGCACTGCACAGTACAGTTGCGTGCACACATGTCTGAAAGAAAGCATGGCGACAAGAGAAAGGGTAACCAAACATGCTGCATGTCGATCTCACAAGACATGGTGGTTGCATCCACTGCCAAGCCAGTGCAGCGCGAAGAAAGGTTGCCATCCATGATGATGACGATGAAGGAAAGGGAAGTGAGCTGTGGCCATGTGCACGGAGTGCAGAAAAGAGGTGTCGTGACACTGCGCAAGTTGCCTTCACGGTTGTTGCTGCTATTCTGCTGTCAGCATGCGTCCTTGTTTGTACCACTGCCAGTGGTTATCGTCGTTCGGAAGGAAACGATGAGGTGGAAGAAGGTAGCAGCTGCAGCACACATTCGGAAGCACGCCGTCGTTGGCTGTCTGTGCGGGTGATGGCGGCCATGATGATGGGAGTAGCAGGAACTGACGCGGTGTGCAGTGTGGAAGCGACAGTGCTGTCTGTCCAAACCAAGCCAACGTGCGCGACAGCACAAAGCACACCAAACAAACCCCACTTCATGTTTTCTATTCTGCAGTCTGGCCAACTTGCGTGTGTTGCCAAAAGTGCCAGGGGTTTCCTTCTCTTGCAAAGCAAATCATCGCAGGGCAATTAAATTATTGCAAGTGAGGAAGGAGAGTGTTTGCGCAGAAGGAAACACAGCCAGCTCAAACTGGGAATCCTTTCCTTCCCTGGTGTATTGTTTTGTTTTTCTCTTGTGTGTTGTTGTGCTTTTTCTTTCTTCCACCTTCCTTGCTTCCATTCCCTGTCCTTCCTTTGGTGTCAACATGCGACCTCCTCCTTCTCCTCTCCCAGCTGCTGCTGCTGCTGCTGCTGTTGCTGTTCGCCCTCATCATCGCTGGGCGCTGTGCTTGCAGTTGCCACTGTTGTTCTTGTTGTTCTTGGCAGGCTTGTCGGTGGCTCGTGTCCACGGCAGCGGCTGCTTGAAGGATGCTGTGAGTGAGTGTGTGTGTGTGTGTGTGTGTGTGTGTGTGGGTGTGTGTGTGTGTGTGTGTGTGTGTGGGTGTGTGTGTGGGTGTGTGGGTGTGTGTGTGCTTTTTATGTTCTCGATTGGGTCCGGTTGTGGTGTTCTTGTTGTCCTTGTGTTTTGCTTCTTTGCCACAACGTGCCTTCTGCTCTGTTCATGGTTGCACTTGCAGCTGCCACTGACCCACACCTCCACACCACCACATCTCCACACCTCTCCACGTCCGTTTCACAACACCAAGGACCGCACGCTGTCCCCCTCCGTGGACACAACATTGAAGCAACTGGACACCACGCTCAAAGAGCATCGCGTGCCGTTTACCACTGGACAGTTGCGTCCACGGAAGCACTCCTTTCATCATGATTGATCTGCCATCGATCC
>NW_004754893.1:13276-33633 GCF_000188695.1 Salpingoeca rosetta | reverse complement strand
CAGACTCGAACAGATGCATACGTGTGTGTGTGTGTGTGTGTGTGAGTGAGAGTGTGTGTGTGTGTGTGTGTGTGTGTGTGTATGTGTAGGCACGTGTTTGTTGCTAGGTTGCTCACCCCTTCATCTCCACCCACCCATCCACCATCCACTTTACAGGGGCTGCAAGAGCGGCAACGTGCTGGTGTCATCATCGCTTCGCGCCAAGATTACGGATTTCGGGTCCATCCGCCAGTGCTTCACACGTGACAGAAACCAGCACCAGCAGCGCACAAGTCTCTCCCCCACCTCAAGCCATGATCCCCAGTACAGCCAGCAGGCTGGATTGCAGACGATGACGAGCATGACGCTGACGGCTGGCGTGGGGACGCCACTGTACATGGCACCAGAGGCACTGACGGGCGACAAGTACAGCTTTGAGGCAGACGTGTTTAGCTTTGGCGTGCTGATGTGGGAGGTGGCGACGCAGCGACCACCTGATCTGATTGAGCAGGAGAAGGGGAGCGGGTATCGGGGACCAATCCTCGCCACCATCAGCAACCTGATGAAGGATGGGAAGCGGCTGCGATTTGATGATGGTGAAGAAGATGGTGAGTTTTGTGTGTGTGTGTGTGTGTCTGTGTGTGTGTGTGCATGTGTGTGTGTATGTGCATGTGTGTGTATGTGTGTGTGTGTGCAGGTGTGTGTGTGTGTGTTTGCGTGTTTGGATTGCTTGCTTGCACGTCACTCACGCTCACGCACACATGTACACACATACCCCTCCGCACAGCCATCCCCGAGTGGTTCCAGTCGCTGACGTACAAGTGCATGACGCAGAACCCGCGTGAGCGCCCGTCGTTTGGAGAACTCAAGGACCACCACTTTGCTTGATTGTGTGTGTGCACTTACTTGCTCTTCTTACGTACGAAGTTGTGAACGTGTCTTCAGCATGCATGTATTGTGGGGTTTGGAACGACGCAAAGTGCAAGCAATAAACCAACACCAACGCAAAGACAAACCAACACAACACCATCAACTGCACGGCATGTCACATTTCATTCTATGATGGTCGGCAACGTCGTTCTGCACGTGCTGTGCTGCACCTCCTTCTTCAGCGCATGCAGCACACCCTGCCACTGCGCGCTGCAGCCACCACTTTGAAAAAGCGTCGCACATCCATACATCGATTCCTCCTTCTCCGCATGCGTCAGCCACGTAGCAGCTGGAACTCAACATCTGCGCAGTCCGACGCGAGCGCAATCAGCAGGTTCAGCAGCACCATGGAGATGACATGCAGGACGCACAGCAGCCAGCACCGCCACTGTAGTCGCCGTCAAAGGTGTCCAGGTCAAAGTCCACCACCAGCAGCAGCATGTTGTTGAACACGAGCAGCAAGGCCGTTGCCCGACAACGTGTTGTCGTTGAGCAGCAGCAACAACCGGAACGACGTCCACCCAGAGGGCGAGCAGAGCAAGAAGTGGCGCATGTCGAAGCAGATGGGCCAGGATCATGCGCTGGATGGAATGCTTGCAGGCAGCACCGCAGTGAAAGGAACGTGTGTGCGTGCTGGGAAGTGTGCGTGCTGGGAAGGAGTACGCACCACAAACACAAACACAAACACTACATTCGTCACTTCCAACCAGCCTTGACTGCCGCACCTCCTGCACCATGTCCACAACCAGCCAGCACACCCAGCACCAGCATGATCACCACCGACTTGTTTTCACTAACTCCCAGCAGCAGCTGGGCCACGTCCTTGCCACTGATGAGGGCGACGGTGAGCATGCACCACGCTGCCTCCCACAGCAACTGGCGCTGACGCGAACAATGAAGCTGCCAAACAGCTCCGCATCGTCCGTAGACTGAAACCATCATTCACAAAACCAGCTGCACGCGACAAGTGGCACCACGCGCGCCCCAGGGTCCTCAAGCTTGGCCAGCTCACCAGACAACTTTAGCAGGTTGTGCCAAAACGTACTGCTGCTCATCTCGCTGATGAATGTCCTGTCTGCCCTGGTGAGACAATCATGCCCGCTGCTGGTGGTTGTACTGCTTGTCGGCGGTGGAGGTCGCAAGCTCAAGCTCGCTTGTAAACGTGCACACAAGCAGGATGACGTCTGCCACGAGTGTGTGCGTCAGGGGCGACGCGCAGTGACCAGGGCTTCCCTGCCAGGGCTTGTCATCGCTAGGGTTGAAGAAGGCTCTGGCGAACTCACACACCTTGTCCACGATGAACTGCTCTGTGCTGCAGTCGAGCCAGGACACGCTGGTGGAGGTGCTGAAGAAATGGCACAGGGTGCGGGCGCGTGGCTGGTTTTGTTGGCCGCAATCGACAACAGAGACGGCGGCGTGTCTGCCTCGGCATCCTCCACGGCAGTGCTCACGGTGGCAGGGAACATGCACAGGGCTCGCTGCAGCTCAGCAACGCTGCCACAGTCAATTGAACGGGAGGTGATTGGGAGCTCGAGCGACGCCTCGACGTGGTGGGTAACAAGGGCAACGGCGCCAAGCATCGTGCCTTGCGGTCAAACTAGATGGCCAACAGGGTGGATTGCGACGGCCGTGGTGTTGCCCATGTTGAAGCTGAGCACACAATACGCAGCCGGCACCGCGAAGCTCGGCCATACAGGAGCACGTGCTTGGCGTCGCGTGTCCAAGTGGCTGACTCGAAGCTTGCACTGGCCGGCGTGGTGCTGCGTGATGGGCTGCCAGCCTCGCATGCTCCACAGCACAATGGCAACACTTGTCATGTTCCACTGCTCCAGGGTATGCGCGGTCAGGACGCGCTCGCCATCCAGGTGCTGGTGCACACCCCCGCTGTTGCCTCTGATCGATTGTGCTGGCCACCACACGGGGACTTCAAGGCCACACGGCAGGGGTCGTCCAGGTCCCAAACACTTTGCGCCATCGTACCCGGCAGCGAGCACGAGCGCCCTGCTGCAAGGGGGCTGTGTGGATCAGGGACACGCACAGTGACGAGGAGGAGGTCAGGCTGTACGCCGCCAAAACTGCCGGCTTTCTGACAAAAGCAGGTGCTGATCTCTGCTCGCAGACACGCTGATGGTGCCGATGAAGCCATGGCCCTCGCCAAAATGATGCCAAAGGCGCACAGGAGAAGGTGACGAAGTGGTGGCTGTTGCAATGGATTGGATCGCCGAGACGTGGACGCTGGTGATGTGGCGAATCGTGTGCACTCATCGTTGGCGTCGCTGGTTATGTGGCCACTGGCCACGACCAGTGGATGGCTGCAGCCGCAAAGCCGCGTAACGTCAGCGGAGTTGCTCCAGGATGCAACAGCAGCGCACGCGTCGCCGTGTCCACCACCTGCACACACCGGTGGCGTTGTAGACCACGCGGCCCAGATGAACGTTGTAGTGGATGCGGAGCACGGTCGCATGCAACAGGTGTATGACTAGAAAACACCTCCAGCAAGCAGGTCGTCCTTGATCATCAGAACGACGTGCGCTGACTCAATGTTGATGTTGTCGCCAACTATTGCCACCACGTCGTCCTTTCGCCTCCATCTCCTGCACGCTCCTGCGAGCACGGTGTCGACGCCAACATCTGCCCCCGATGGACCGCGCAGTGCCCTCGTTGTCGCCCGTGTGAGCATGACCAGGCGCAAGCCGTGCTGGCACAGAAGGCGCACCGCCTCTTCACCTTTAGGGCTTGTACGTGTCAGCGAGACCTCACATAGCCCAGGCAGGAGGTTGCCGTCTGCCGAGCACACAACAACCGTGCAGCCACGCGTCTCCTCATCTTCGTGCATCGTCTGCCGCGATTTGCCGCTGATGGCGTTGGATTGCCAATACCACGATGTGCATGCCCATAGCACAATGGGCATGCCAATGACAATATGCTTGCTGTCCACGGTTGCTGAGATGCCCCGACCAGAGACCGTCTTGAAGTCCGTTGCAAGAGACAGCGCCGACGTGTGCCACAATCGCCTGGCCCAGGGGCATGCTCGCTGTTTGCCTCTGCAGCCGCCACCAGCTTCAACAGGGCGTCCTCCTCCGTCCACGTGTCATCATCGCCGAGCACGCGCACACATGACTTGTGGAGATCCAACCGTCAGCGTGCCCGTCTTGGCAGAATTGTGAGTGTGTGAGAGAGCGTGTGTGTATGTGCGTGTGAGTGCGTGAAGGTGAGTGTGGGCATGGAGGTGTGAGTGAGTGAGTGTGTGAGTGTTCTCTAACCACGACTCGCGAGCACCAGTACGAAGCACACACACACACACACACACACACAAGACACACACACACACACACACACACACACCGAACGTGAGCTCCAATTTGTCAGCGGCACCCGAGGTCAGCAGCGCAACCCACACACCAACAGCAACACGACGCCTGACACAAAGCGCCCCGCCAGCTTGTCTGGGAAAGAACAAGGAGGGAAAGGAAAGGGAGAGGGTGTGTGAGTATGTGTGAGAGTGGGAATGTCTGCAGAAACATTGACAGGCACGTGTGAAACGGTGGTGTAGCATATTGCATCCATCACACACACCTGCTGGATGGGCGCCTTTGACAGTTGAGCATCCTCGTTGTCAACATGCGTGGCCTCAAAGACCATGCACCATGGTGCCGCCCATACGACAATAACGCCTTTGGAGACGAGACGGGCTTTGATTCGCCCGTGACCATGGCCTCGTCCATTTCACCCGCACCCTCCAGCACGCGGGCGTCCAATCAATTCACAGGCACTTTGTCACCGGCCACCACCTACAACCAAGAACGTGAGGGAAGGTGAGCGAGATGCAACGACAGTGCATTTTCTGGCGGCTGCCATAACCGCAGCTGAGGGCTGCAAACAACTACCACAATGCTGCTGCTGCAGCAGGTATAACCAACCACCCGCCCATCACCGACCACCACATGTAAGCACCACCACTGACTCCAACACCCAACCCCTCATCACGCACCTTCAGTTTGTCACCGCGCTGCACGAGCTCGGTGTCAATTCGCTCCTCCACGCGGTTGCCTTTGACTATATCTTCCTTCATCAGGCTGGAGGTGTTGCCTTTGGCGAGGTATTCGATGTACCGCCCAGGCGACACAAAGGTGAAGAGGAGAATGCCGGTCTCAAAGAAGAGGTCGCAACCATCACAAGTCAAAGTAATCGTGGGCGGCGGGTGCAACAATGCGCACCACCAGAGAGTACAGGTACGCAACCCTGAGGTGGATTTACGACGACGCAAGAGCAAGTGCGTGTGGATCAGCAACACGTGTGCACGCATGCAAACGTGAGCAAAGAAGGCAAGTACAGCGCTCTCTCGTTCACTGCGGTGGTGGGCTTGAAGAGAAAACGCGGAAGTGGTCGCAACACATCACACACACACACACACACACACACACACACACACACACACGCACACACGCACACACACACACGCACACACACACGCACACATACCACATTCATGTTGGCAGCGCCGTGCATGGTGGACCGCACCGCGGAGACGAAACGGCCGACCGGGAAAATGAAGGAGATCAGACCCAGCAGCGTGAGAATGAGGTTGTGTTGCGATATGTCATCGACGACGCACGCATCCCAGGAGTCCGGCCACACACGGCCACGATGATGGACGTGACGAAGAAACACGGTGGTGCACACGATGAAGGTGATGGGGCAGAAGCGGATCTCGCTCCTGTGGGTGGGTGGTGGTGCTTCGTGGTCCAGCTCCGACGCGTGCCCCAGCATCCTTCAGCGCGCTGCAGGAACAAATGGGCATCGTGTGAAGTGCATGACACAAGGCATTCTTTAGTAAGTGGTGATGGGTAGCAAGAAGGTGTTGCAGCAAGGACAGACACAGAGTCAGTTGGAGGGATTCGGTTGGAGGGGGAAGCAGAGAAGAAGCAAGACGAAGCGACACGTACAAGTGCAAACACGCACACACATACACACACACCCATACACATGCGCACGTGATCATGTCGCGTGGTCCCGTTGCATAGGTCTCGTGTTTGACTTGCATACGGCCCAACGCATCATCAACCTGCACCGTTGAACATCGGGCAGGGCCCTTAGCGTCGCCTGTCATGCATGTCCAGCAACAGCAGCAGCAGCAGCAGCAGCATGATGAGAGGTTGAAGTGGAAAGTGGGCATGCGTGCATACAAGCAACCGCGCGTGCATGCAAGCAAAAGAGAACAAGCAGAGATGCAGTGCCGCGCACATCGCATACCACATGCTGAGGTACGTCATGCCTTGTGCGGGTGTATGCATTTCCTCGCGGGCCTTTGTATCCGCCGACTTTGCTGATGCTGGCGATGATGGGTGCAGGGCTTCACCGTCGCGGTGCCAGTGAGCAGGCCCACACGACACATTGCTGTGCACGCCCAGGCATGCGCCCTCAATGTTGGGCACGCATGAGGTGCACGGCATGCCTGTAGTGCAGCGCGACCGCATCAGCGAAAGTGGAAAGTGGAAGTGAGAAAGTGCCGAGGGTGAGAGTATGCCGAAGCGAGGGAGCACTGAACAGTACACACACACACACACACACACACACACACACACACACACACACACAAGTGCATGCACGCACCCCAGAGGCGTGGGGAGCTGCTGTTGTGCTGGGGTGGGGTGATGGCTTTCCGAAGAGTGTCGGCAACAGCGTCTTGGCGCTTGTTGGAAGGCGCCACTGTTTTCCTGTCGGGTGTGCTCAAAGCTGAAGTGGAGGACGTGGACACCCCATCAACAGCCTGCTGCTCTTCACGCTGCTGTGGCGGTGAGACGATTTCAACGGAGTACCCGCCCGTCGCGTACAATGTCTGCCAGCTGGCCTGATGACACCTCTGCAAGTTGTTCGACAGCAACCGTCTTGTCTTCGATCATGAGTGTGGTCTTGATCACCGTTGGCCTGACACGCTGCTGTCGCTTAAGACGGCCGCATTGCCCTGATCACACGAGCCACATGCCACGGTGGACTTTGCCTGAGGAGGCTGCCATGGCTGTTGTTGTTGTGGTGGTGGTGGTGGAGTCGAGTGGCCACATGCAGCAGCAGCAGGTTCACGTTGTTCTCCTGCTCCTCCATCCACCGTCTGGCAAGGACAGCTGGCCCAGACTCAACATCACGCATACTTGCAGTTGTCTTGGCGAGGAGCGTGCCGTGTTGGTGGAGAGGAGGCGCTGCGCGCATGCATGCTGGTGCCAACCAGACGGAGGGAGGAAGGGCACACACTCCTTATGATACCGGCAGCAGTGACTGGGGAGTGTCTTGGACAGAGAGGGACAGCTGCATCATATGCGTACATCAGGTGCACCTGTGTGCGTCCTTGTCTGCATGGACACTATGTTCACAGAGGCGCGAGGCAGCGTGGAGAAGGTGGTGGCGGGGGGACGAGAGCGTCACGATGTCAGACACGACGTAGATGCGAGAGGAGGTAAGGTGCACCAGCACAATGGAAGATAGGCAGATGGGCGTGAGCACGTGTCGTTGGAACAACGTGTGATGTATGTGAGCGTATGCGTTTACGTGTGTTGCGTAGATAAGGCTGGGCAATGCAATGCAATGCAATGTAATGGAATGACCTCACACACACTCACACACACGCACCTTTGGATGAACAGTGTATTCTTCAGTCACGATGGCTGCCTCCTTCACATGTGTTCAACTCACGCCCTTCTTCTGCACTGCGTGATGAAGCTGTGTGCCGTGTGTGCTCTGTCCTTGTTGGTCCAGTGATGAGGTGATGAAGGAAGGCTGAGGGATGGATGGATGGATGGATGGATGGAAGGCTGTCTCAAGGGATGGATGCGTGTCAACGTGCTCCTTTCCACAACAACAACAACACACACACAACAGTGAACTTGCTTGCTTGTGTGTGGCTGGAAATCCAATGCACGATTCCCAACAATCGTCCACAACCACAACCAGCCAAAAACGCCACAAACAACAACAACCAATCCGGTCTTCTTTTGTCTTCTCTTGGTGTTGCGCCTGTCCTGCGAACAGCCACGCGAACGAGGAAGGAGGAAGGCAGACTTAACTTCTCCTTCTGTTCTCCTCTTCTTCTCTTCTCTTCTCTCCTTCTCCTTCTCCTCTTCTCCTCTTCTTGTGCGATGAGAACGATGGGGTGCCTGCAGGCACGTGTGATGCTGCTCCCCGTGCTGCTGGTGGTGGCGGCGGCAGTGTGCTGGATGCCGTTCATCAGCAGCGTTGTTGGAGAGGTGACGCTGGTGGAGGATGATGCGGGCGCGTTTCACATCAACACTAGCGATCCAATGAGCCAACCGGTGTTTGTGAACGGGGTGAATGTGCACGAGACACTCAGCACGCTGATGAGCACCGTCTCGGTGCAGCAGAGCATGATCGATTGTGTCTTTGGCAGCAAAGTGTGCACCCCGAGCGCCAGCACGTTTGGCCAGCTCGACTCCCTGGGTGGAAAGTGGCTTGGGGGTGTGCTGGCCAACAACGGCCTGATCTACGCTGCACCTCGGAACTCCCCTTCCGTGCTCATCATCGACCCCAGCACCAACACCGTCGATACAACCACAATCACCGCACTTGGAACGGACAAGAACAAATGGGCGGGTGCTGTGTTGGCACAGACGAGGCTTATTTATATGTTCCCTTCACGAAGGGAGACCATGCTCATCATCGATCCGGACACCAACACAGTTGACGCCACCAGCATCCACTCGCTTGGATCGATGGATGCCAAGTGGTTTAGCGGTGTGGTGGCTCACAACGGCCTCATCTTCGGCGTTCCGTACTTCGCCACGGCAGTTCTGATCATTGATCCAGAAACCAACACAGCCGACACCACCACGCTGTCCGGGCTGTCGAGCCAGCAATACAAATGGTACGGCGGTGTGCAAGCGGACAACAGCCTTATCTACTGTATCCCCAGGTCGGCGTCTTCTGTCCTCATCGTCAATCCAGAGTCCTTCACAATGGACCTCACAACCATCAGCGGCTTCGACACGAGAGCAAAGTGGTTTGGTGGTGTGCTGGCAGGGAATGGCCTCATCTACACCATCCCAGCATCCTCTGCCACCGCGCTTGTTATAAACCCAGCCACCAACGCCACCGACGAACTACCAATCGCTCAGCAAATCAGCGTCACAAAGTGGATTGGTGGCGTGCTCGCACCCAATGGCAACATCATTGGCATTCCATTCAGCTCTTCATCCCTCCTCATCTTCGATCCAACCACCAATACTACCGACACAACAACCGTCAACGATCTTGGTGGCGACTACAAGTGGTGGGATGGCGTGCTCGCACCAAACGGCCTCATCTACGGCATTCCACATGATGCCGAGTCGGTCCTTGTGATTGACCCTGGGTGCTGATGTGGGTGTGTGTGTGTGTGTGCATATGTACATGTGTCTTTGTGTCTGTCTGTCTGCCTGTGTGTGCGTGTGTGTGTGTGTGTGTGCACATGCTTTCCTACTCGCACCTTTCTGCACCGCCTTGGCTCTTTCAGTCTTCCACCCTGCTGCTTCTGTCAACCTCTGTGTTCCTTCTTCTGTCTCTCTCCTTGTACCCTGCGTATCGATGCTGTTCATTGTTCTTCAACTGTACATACATGCATTGACCCCGGCCCGATTGTCAAAACATCAAGAACAGTGTCAACTGCAAGACTGCAACACTCAAAGAGCTTGACGTGAACTCCTTGACACACTCGCATCCATGCAGTTTGAACAGCTGTGCCACTACGATGATGCACGCACTTATGCCGAAGGGAAGCCACCTCTTCCAGGACACCAATGCAATCACTCTTTTGAGTCAGTCATCAGTACACGAGCAAAACAACTGCAGTCCATGTCATCCACAACATGGACATGGATATCAACACAGTGGAGGCGTTGCTCGTGCGGTCGAGCCCGACAGGGGAACACGCAGAGGTCACGGCCAACCCCCAGCAGCACAGTGCAGGTGCAGGTTCACCTGCAACAGGCAGAAGCACGACAGGAAACAGGACAACAACGTGAGCGTGATGCACATCAAGCCACCGCACACACACACACCATGTTGGAATGCATCATGTGAGCAAACCAGACACGTTATGCACACGACCCAAGGAGAAGACACCATCCTCACTACCTCACATCAAAACACACACGCGTTGCTGGCTTGCACCTTGGTCTGGCTGCTCAATGAGTGGAAAGAGGGAGAGTGGATGCTCGTGCATCCATGCGTGCATCCATGCACGCGTGCTCAGGTGCGCAGTGGAATGCCAGCGAGGGAGAGGTGTGTCTCGGTGAACGTCGGGGTGAGGTCTTGCGATGAGTGCCATATTCCTATCCTCCACGTGTGTAAATGGAATCAGAGTGGTTCCTCTGCCTCTTCCACTGTGTCACAGCAAGCCAAGTGTACGTGGCACGCGAACACGCAATAGCGTGTGCTGCTCTTGCTGACATCAAACCTCATCGCCACCCCCCCCCCACTACAATCAGCTGGCGGTGCAGCGAAGGAAGGGGTCTCTGCCTCTCCCGTGTCATTGCCTCAGCAAGGAAAGCTGGGTGGTCGACGACAGGCGGCGTCTCCTCTGGTCGTGTGTGGACGAAACAGCAACGAGGACAGCGAGGGAGCCTGCGGAAGGTCAGTAATGTGATGTGATCTCACACTGGGAGCAGTGGAGTGGACTGTGTGGTGGAAGCGAGGAGAGTGGAGTGGCGAAGCTGCACGCAGCAGTAACAGCGACTGCCTCAGGAACGAAGGGACGGTGTGCCTCATCCCCCTCCTCTCTTCTGCAACAGGCAACAGGCAAGCAGGCAACACGCAGTACCTGAAGGAATGAAGGAAGGAGTGTGCGTGTCTTCTTGAGCTGGCTGCAAGCAACAAGAACAGCAGGGAGAGGGAAGCTGAAGAGGAAAGACTGCAGAGAAGAGCGAAGTGGCTGCTGCGATTTTGCTTGCTTTGCTTTTTCTAGACTTGTGCACGAACAACCAAGCAAGACAAGCAACAGCACAGCACAGCAAGCACAGCAGACGAGATGCTGCTCAGCGACATGAGATGCACACCAACAACAAGCGCAACAACAACACCAACAACAACAACCACAGCAGCCTTTCCCTCCCTCCCCCGCTTACTGCCCACCATCCTCTTCCTTCTCCTTCTCGTCCTGCTCGCAGAACCAATGAGAGGAGAAGTGACGTTTGTGGAGGACGATGCGGGCGCACTGCACATCAACACGAGCGATCCAGCGAGCCAGCCCGTTTTGGTCAACGGGATGAACGTGGATGCGCTGTTCGAGACGGTGGCAACACAGCAGAGCATGCTGCAGGAGTATGAGCAAAACGTGCAGGAGCAGCAGACCACGATCGACAAGCAGCAGGGCACGATCAGCGTGAACCAAGGAAGGATCGATGCGCTGAGAGCTGAGGTGTGTTCCCCAAGTGCCAGCACGTTCGGAGACCTTGGCAGCTCCACAAACAAGTGGATTGGCGGGGTATTGGCTGGCAACGGCTTGATCTACGCGACCCCATTTGATGCTGACTCAGTCCTGATCATCGATCCCACCACCAACACTGTCGACACCACCACCATCGCCGGACTTGGAGCAGCTAAAGAGAAGTGGGCCGGTGCTGTCCTCACACACGACAACCTCATCTACATGCTTCCCGCAGGAAACACCACGATGCTTATCGTTGACCCTGAGACCAACACAGCTGACACAACAAGCATTCAGTCGCTTGGATCTGGCAGCCACAAGTGGTACACCGGCGTTGTGACAAGCGACGGCCTCATCTTCGCTGTTCCTTATTCCGCCACATCTGTGTTGGTCATCGACCCCACCACCAACACCGCGGATACTACCACCATGGGTGGCCTCCCTTCCGATGCCTACAAGTGGTACGGCGGCGTACAGGCCGCCAACGGCCTCATCTATTGTATGCCAGTCCGCGCAGCCTCAGTCCTCATCATTGACCCGGTGGCACTCACAATGGATACGGGCACGCTGGCTGGCTTGGGCACGACTACCAAGTGGTGGGGTGGCGTCCTGGCTGGCAACGGCCTCATCCACACGATGCCATCCTATGCTGGAAGTATGCTCGTCGTTGATCCAGCCACCAATACCACAGACACGATCACCATTACTGACACGACCAGCACAGCCAAATGGGTTGGTGGTGTGCTTGCACCCAACGGCAACATCATAGGTATTCCATATGAATCCTCGTCCGTCCTTATCTTCGATCCAGCCACCAACACCAGCGACACAGCTGCCGTCAACAACCTTGTTGGAAACTCGAAATGGTGGGATGGCGTGCTCGCCAACAACGGCATCATCTACGCCATTCCACATTATGCTGAGAACATACTTGTCATCGACCCTGGGTGTTAATCAACGACTCTCGTTGCCTTGCTTTGGCTGCATACTTGCAAGCGTGTCCCCTTTTCCTGTTGTGGCTTGCCTACCACCCAGCCTCTGGCTTTGTTCTTCCTGCACAGCTGTTGCCCACCAGTACACCATTACTGCAGTGCTTGTGGTCACTTCGATAAACACTCCTCTTATCCTGAGAACAAGCGTCACATCACCTCGCATCATTCATTGTCCGACACCCCCCCCCCCAGCGGCAATGGAACCAAACAAATGTGTGCTGTGATGTGATGCGCATCTGCTCCTGCACACAACGCAACGCACCGCAATGCGCAACTGAGAGGATGGCGTACACATGCTGGATGCTTCCCCCGTTCGTCTGCTGCTTCCACTCGACTGCCCCTCTTGTGCAGACCCTTTGCGCCAGAGCGTGGAGCATGGCGAGACGACACAAGAGCGAGCGCACAGGCCGCACCACAGCACGTTATTTATTCCCCCAGCGACAGTCCCCACCCACCAAAGCAGCTACTGCAGCAACAGAGGCAACAGGAGTGGCCGCGTGGTGTTGAGTGTCAAGCGATGCGGCATTCCTGCTTGACACACAAACTGGCCGTTCGTGGCACTTTCACCTTCATCCGCTTGGTGTATGCAATTGCGTGGTGCTGCGCTTGACCTGTGCAGTTGTTATCAAGAGAGATGGGTTGGTGGCGATGCATATTGTGGATTGTCTTCTGTGGTGTTTGTGTGAATGCGTGACATTGTTGAACTTGCGTGCTGCTCGACCGTGCACATCATAGAATGACTTTGAAACGAGGATGTACTGGCGTGGATGAAGGGATGAACGAAGAGACGCAAGAAGCACAAGTCAAAACAAGCACACAAAGAACACACGCATGCAAGCAAGCACTCGGTCACTGTGCCTCAAGTCAGAAGAGAATGTAACAGCAGCAGGAAGGAGGGGCAGCGAGAGCGGACAAGAAGTACAGATGCAAACACGTCACTGCCCACATCCCACCACACACACACACACACACGCACACACGCACAACCATCCGCCCCCCTCACCTTCCACAACACGCACACACACACACACACACACACACACACACCTTCCACTCCTCCTCGTCACAGCTCATCGTGCCCCCCATGACCGCTGAAGCACGTCTTGAAGCAGGAGCCGAGCTTTTGGCCCATGAGCGGGCCGTCCACGTTCAGGTTGAACACCTCCATCTTGTCGAGGTGCGGGTTGAGGCGGGCGTTCAGGCGCTCGGGGATGGTGAAGAGGCACGGCGGGCCGGGCTTCTCCGTGGAGTACGTGGCCATGGCAAACGTCATGGCCATGACGCAGTTGATGCGCCGCTCCTCCGGGTTGTTGCTGGCCACGGCGCTGTTGTTGACGGCCATGACGTCCGTCACCTCAAACGTCACCTTGAGGCCGCACCCTGGCGGCGTGTTCACCTGGCTGTACGCGTCCACCATCGAGGCGTGCGTGCGTGGCATGAACGACGGAAACTCTGCAGCAAGGTCCTCTGTGTAGAACTTGTCCACATGCTCCTGGATGCGCGTTCGCATGACGCCCTCGTCCCCAGATGAAGACGTGGTGATGGCATCCACAAAGTCCTCGATGCTTCGCCGAAGGTGGTCCACACACAGCTCCTCGTCCGAGGTCTCAGCTTGCGGTTGCGTTTGCGTTTGCGCAGAAGCAGCACCAAACAGCGCAAGGCTGGCAAGCACAGCAACAACGAGGAGCATGCAGGCACGGAAGGCCGCGACAAGGCGCACACACATCTTGGTGTGATGGGATGTTGTGTTTGGTGCTGCTGTGTGCTGTGAGATGTTGTTCTTCTCTTGTTTGGCGAAAGCAAGCAAGCAAGCAGTGCTACAAGGAAACAGACAGCAGTCCTTTGCTGACTTGTGTTGTCGAAGATCGTGAATGGCTTCAGGTGATTTTCCACAAACAGCAGCAAAGAAGAGCAAAGCGCCACATCAAGCACCGCTCTTGCTGCTCTTCTTTTGTTGCCTTGTTGCTTGCAGAGCTTGCCCTTAGTGCCCTTGCCTTCCTTCAGGCCTTCTTGTTGAAGTGTGTCAAACTTTGAGGCACAATGACGACGGCTGTGGTGATGGTGCTGGTCGTGGCAGCCGTCACGGTGACCATGCACGCATGCTCAGCAACTGCTGCAACTCCAACCACACCACTCCGGTTCCAACAAGACAAGCAGGTGTGCTGTGCCAGGAAGTCGTTTTGGTTTTCTTATGTATTTTCGTTCGTTTGTCTGTAATGCTTGCTTTGTGCTGGTGCTGCACTGCTAACCTTGTCGTACACACACACACACACACACACACACACACACACACACACACACACACACACACACACACACACACACACACACACACACACACACACACACACCTCCCCTTCACCTCCCCCCCCCACAACATTTCCTTCAGCTCTGCTCGGAAGTACATGGCACACTAGAGAGCATGGTGCGCGTGCTGAGAACGCATGGCGTGGCATTTTCCCCCAATCCCCATGCACACAGCAACAGCAGCAGCAGCAAAGACGACTCCTCCCACAACGCAACGACACACGAAGTCCAAGGCGCTGCGGCAACTGCAAACACCCTGCACTCTTCGCTCGTCGTCGACCTGTCACCGGTGCACCGCATGATGACTGCGTTTGGCTGCGGCAACCGAAATGACGAGCAGCCTCAGCGGAGCGATGACGAATCAGCTCGTCATGACCCAAGTCACACCGCCTCACGTGTGCCCCCGTTTTCAGCGCCCACGCACGTGGACGACAGAGTGGACACCACCCGAAACGCAAAGGTCGCACAGGCCACTCAGAAGCAACAACAACAGCAGCAGCAGCAGCGACAACAGCAGCAGCAGCGACATCAAAGGCGCGTGCGACGAAGTGATGATGGAGCTGTCATGCAGGCTGGAATATGCACGCTGGCACAAGTACTTGATGGGCTGTGCCTGGGTCCCACAAGAAATAGCAGCCTTGTCATCTCATTGAGGGGAGACGAGAAGGTTGGGGACATGACAGAGGCTTTGCCGCTCCTCGCCATCTCCACTTCCGTTTTGAACCTGACGGTGAATGGGCGTGTGGAGGAAGAGCCTCTGCAATGGCTCGTGGATAACGGCAACTGGACGCTGTGCACCGACGTGACCTTGGAGGGCTTACAGCTGCCCACGTTTCAGCTGAGCATGCTCAACCCCATGATGCACGCCCACAGAATTACCATCCGCAACAGCGAGCAGCTGCGTGAGGTCGACACGCGTGGCTTTCAGCAGCCAGAGAGCCTTTCCATTTTCCATGTGACAAACTGCTCACTGCCGACCGTTCCTGCTGTGTCAGACATGACATCGCTGACTGTCCTTGGCTTGCATGCCAATCGCATTCGCCGCATTCTCAAGGATGATCTCAAGGACCTGACATCGTTGCAGCAGCTCTTCCTGAACCAGAACCTCATTACCCAGATTGAGCCAGGGGCGTTTGATCACCTCGCCGCACTCGAGTGGCTGGTGCTCTTCTCCAACGACTTGAGTGCTCTCTCCGCTGGCCTGTTTCAGAGCCTTACGCAGCTGTCGCTTTTGCAGCTGCAGCGGAACCCAATCACACACCTTGATCCGGACGTTTTTCATGCACTGACGATGCTGGATCAGCTGACTCTGGAAGACATGCGCCTTACAGGCCTTGCCCCGACTCTTTTCAGCCACAACACCCGACTCACCAGCCTTGGGCTGGCCATCAATTTCCTGACGTCCCTTCCCGAGACGATGTTCTCCGGGCTATCGTCCCTGCAGGTTTTGCAGATGTTCCAAAACCGGCTGACATCGCTGCCACCAGCCGTGTTCCGGGACCTGACATCACTGACTTTCCTTGATTTGCGGGACAACGACATCTCCTTGCTGCCAGAGGTCATTTTGGAGAAGTGCGAGCGTCTCCAAGTGCTCTTCTGCAACGGCAACCACCTTGTCACACTGCCGCCGAGACTCCTCGCAAGCACCTCTGCTCTTCGCCAGGTTTCCTTTTCCAACAACGCCCTTCGTTCGATAGACGGCGTTCTTGCTGCTTCTTCGCTGTCGTCACTGCTGGCCCTTGATGTGGACAACAATCACTTGACACACGTGCGGCTCTCGAGACAGCTGCCAGCCCTCCAGCGACTCTCTCTCCGTGGCAACCCCATACAGGCGTTGCCAGACGTCTCGCAGACGCCTGCCCTGGACACTCTCCTGTTACAACGCCACCACATAGAGCGTCTTGACTTGGCGCCCCTGTGTCACCTGTCTCGTCTCCAGATCCTTGAGCTGGACGCCTCCGCGCACATCCAGTCCACTGCAGTGTTGGAAGCTTCAAGCATCACCGCTGTCCCACCTCTGATCACTCTGGGCCTGGATAATGTGGACATCACAGCATTGCTTCCATCGCTGCGGAGCCTGCCACCTCTGCAATTAGTTGTACTGCGCGTGGGGTGGGCCGGTGCCAACGCCAGAACACTGCCACTCACTGGCGTGTGCCAGCTGCTTGCGCCCAACGTGCGAGAGCTGCGCATCACCAACACAGAATACCAGACTATGAACGTGTGCCCGGGCAGGGCATTTGAGAACCTCCTTCTCACGGACAACAAGCAACTGCAGTCTGTCACCGTCCACAGTGTCCTGAGAGAGCTCAACGTCTCCAGATGCACCCAGCTCACCTCGATTGACGCCCCTCCCATCGACATTTTGGATATCAGCCATACCAAGTTTCTACCGACTGGTACGCTGTGCACGCGCTGGGGTCGGCAAGCCCTCTTCGCGCGCAATTTGGCCGGGGTGGATGTTCAAGCCGCTGCAGTCACAGCACGTGCTTGCCTTCTTCGAGTGGACCTGCTGGACTTTTCCAACAACGCGTGGCTGAACAGGCCTGTGGAAGTTAACCGTATTCTTGGGCGCGCTACGGCCCTTTCCCAGAAGGCCTTGTTCTCTATCGATTTCGTTGTCATCTCGTCGCGTACGACACTGCCAACCCTGCAGCTCCAAGGCACGCCAATTGAGTGCCCGATCCAGGTTTCAAAACAAGACTTTCGCCTCGTACGCGACCTCAACGCGATCACGTCTGAGGTTGTGTTTTCCTTCCACTGCACATGTGCTCGTGGGTTCAAGATGACCTCCAGTGGGCAGTGCGTGGTGGACAAGCCGGACATTGCTGCCGTGGCTGCTGGCTCTGTGATTGGCGGCCTTGCGCTTGGCTTGCTCATGGCCTGGCTGTCACGCCGCTACCGTGGCATGACGAAACGCATCGGCCTACAGGAACAGCTGCTGGTGGAGAGGGATGAGGAGGTGATGGCGCTGAAGAAGGCGTGGGAGATTGAGTACGATGAGCTGAGGATGATCAAGCGGGTTGCTGCGGGTGCCTTTGGCGTGGTGTTCAAGGCAGAGTGGGACACGGTGACAGTGGCAGTCAAAGTGCTGCAGCAAGCCGTCATGGCATTTGACGAGAGCACGGTGTTGGAGTTTGAGAAGGAGGTGGAGTTTCTGCAGCGAACACGGCACCCCAACGTGGTGCGGTTCTTTGGTGCGGGCACAGATCCCAACGGCAGCCCGTTCCTGGTGCTGGAGTTTGTGGCGCTGGGGTCACTCAAGGACCTGCTGGGAAAGGACATGGAGAAGGTGTTGATGGAAGTGAGGAACACTAAGGTCGAGGAAAGCAGCAGTGGTGGTGTGGGTGATGATGTGAACAGTGTGTGGGGTCTGAAGCTGCGACTGCTGCGTGACGTTGCGAGTGGCATGGCCTTTATCCACAGCCTCGACCAGATGCACAGGTGTGCTTGTGTGTGTGTGTGTGTTTGTGAACGTGTGTGTATGTGAGTGTGTGCGTGTGCTTGAAGCTGCGTATCTATGCTTGCATGCGGGTACGCACTCTTGCTCACCGCACCATCCTACCCACCACTGCTTCCACGCTCATCCACATCCACAGAGATCTGAAGAGCGGCAACGTGCTGGTGTCGTCGTCCCTTCGCGCGAAGATTACGGATTTTGGGTCCATTCGCCAGTGCTTTTCTCGTGGTGGCAGAGCCCACGGCAGAAGCCACACTCGCCTGTCATCCAACCATGATGACCCACAATACAGCCAGCAGGCTGGACTGCAGACGATGACGAGCATGACACTGACGGCTGGCGTGGGCACACCGTTGTACATGGCACCAGAGGCGCTGACGGGGAGCAAGTACAGCTTTGAGGCGGATGTGTTCAGCTTTGGCGTGCTGATGTGGGAGGTGGCGACCCAGCGTGTGCCGGACTTGATTGAGCAGGAGAAAGGGAGTGACTTCCGTGGCCCAATCCTCGCCACCATCAGCAATCTTTTGGAGGATGGGAAGCGATTGCGATTTGATGACAGCGAACAAGATGGTGAGAAGCTGCTGGTACGTGTGTGTGTGTGTGTGTGTGTGTGTGTGTGTGTGTGTGTGTGTGCTTGGATTGCTTGCACGTCCTCTCTTCTCACTCACACACACATGCACACACCTCCATCCGCAGCCATCCCTGAGTGGTTCCAGTCGCTGACATACAAGTGCATGGCGCAGAACCCGCGTGAGCGGCCGTCGTTTGGAGAGCTCAAGGACCACCATCTTGTTTGATTACACGCTGTGCTGAGAGTGTTATGCGTGTGACATCCTCTCTCACACTCTCTCACTCTGTTTGTGCTTGTATCTCTATCTGGGTCTGTGTCACTACGGGCCTAACACCACTCTCACTCACGCACTCTCACTCTTTTTGTCTTTTTGTGGTGCTTGTATCCTCCTCTGTCTGCTGTTTGACATGATTCTATGATGGTGTGATTGTCCTCTGTGTTGACTCGTTGAGTCTTTGAATGGAAAGGAACCTGAGGTGACTCAATAAGTTGTGTCGACTGAGACTGAGCATGGTGGGGTGAGACAGTGGGTCTGAGGTTGTGCTTGTCACAGAGAGTCACTTCTGAGGCCGTTTGTGTTTGTTGAACTAGAAGAAGCAAGCAGGGACACGGAAGATCATGTCCTCATGTCACAGCTCGCTCGGCTGTACGCTTCAAACGCACCAACTGAATTCAGTTTTCCTTCGCCATCGTTTCTTTTGTTGACACATCTGTCTCCTGTCCATCTCCACCCACACGTCCAGCTATGCCAAACCCACGTCGCTTGCAAATGGTGAGCCGTACATGGTACATATGTGCGTGCTTGCCGTGCATGCTCACGGCGGCTTCACACACACACACTCACACACACACACACACTCTCTCTCTCTCCCTCTCACACATACACATTCGCACATTCTCACACGTTCGCAGGAGATGAAAGATCTCCACAAGGGGGTTCCCAACGTGGAAGGCATCACCTTTGATGAGGCCGACATGACACACGTCAAAGCCACGATCCTCCCGGTTCGTCAACAACGCTTGATCGCATCATCATCGTTTGCTCGTTTGGCCCCCCTCAACCTTCCTACCTCCTTCATTCTTCCTGTCGACACACAGCACGCCATCATGGGTCTTGAGTGTGTTGAATGCGTTTTCTGTGACAATTCTCGCTTCCCTCACGACTCACCCATGTGCATTCCTCTGCCATCAGACGGAGCCGCCCTTCAACAAGGCCAAGTTTGAGGTGGAGATTACATACCCGGACAAGTTCCCTTTTGAGGCGCCAAAGGTAGGGTGTTTCGTGGTGTGTGGGCAGTAAAGTGTGCGCATGTCGTGTCGATCACCCACCCCCCATGCCTCGACAGTTCTCTCTTGACAGTTGTCTCTTGACAGTTCTCTCGACAGTTGTCTCTCGACAGCTGTCTCTCAGCCTCACCTCGTCACCCGCTTATCTTGTTTCTCTTGCAACAACATCATTTTATCGACGCTTCCCAGGTCAAGTTTGTCACGCCCATCTATCACCCCAATGTCAATGAGAAGGGCACGGAGATTTGCCTCAACATGATCAATGCAGAGCACTGGAAGCCGGCCACTCGCACACGGCAAAGTACGCTCATCGTGTTGCCGTCAACCTCTGTGTGTGTGTGTGTGTGTGTGTGTGTGTGTGTGTGTGTGTGTGTGTGTGTGTGTGTGTGTGTGTGTGTGTGTGTGTGTGTGTGTGTGTGT
>NW_004754893.1:9082-13176 GCF_000188695.1 Salpingoeca rosetta | reverse complement strand
CCCCCCCCCCCCTCCACACACACACACACACACACACACACCTTCGCCTCACTACATCCATGCACCGCACAACCACCAGAACTTCCTCGAGCACGCCAAGAAGCACAAGGCACGCAGATGAGCAAGCTCGGCCGCGTGCAGTGCAGATGCATGTATTTGTCTCAAGCAAAGCCCCCTTTCTCTTCCCAACATAACCATGAACATTTTTGTTTGTCGCCTGTCGTGGTCGGCAGTTTTCTGGTAAAACGTGTTTAAGCGAAGCCTCAGTTCTGTTTTTTGCGCGGGAAAGACACAAACACCCAATACAGCAGCAGCAGCAAACGCACCAAAGAAGAAGACAACGACGATGCAGGTGAAGCTGTCTGCCGATAAGCTGCAAGGTGAGCCCGCGTGGGGACTGTGGTGGCAGTGCTTGGTGCATCCACACGCACCCACCCACCCACACACACACACACACACACACACACACACACACACAGAGTCGCATATCCACACACAGTCACACGCATCCACTGACTGTTGTGCTTGTGTGCACACTCTTGATGTGGTGCAGTGTTCGCGCGGGCGATCCAGTGCCTGTCCAAGGTCGGGGAGGACTTGTACCTGGAGGGCACGCCGAGCCAGCTTGACTTGCGCAGCGTGAATCAGTCACGGTCGGCGTTTGCGTGCGTCGTCTTCTCCCGCACGTTCTTCTCCAGCTTCACGCCTCCAGATCCAGCGCTGTGTGGCGTGGAGCAACAGCAGCAAGGTGGCGCGGGAACCAGCAACAGCAACGCTGGCGACAACGCATCGCAGGACACGCAAGACGACAGCGTTGCCGTGATTCGCTGCAAGGTCTTGAACAAGTCGTGCCTTGGCGCCTTCAAATCCCTCAACGCGCTGCACAAGAACGTGGACAACTGCGTCATCACGCTGGACCCAGTGCGAGAGGCCATCGTCTTCAAGCTCAAGTGCCACCACGGTGCGTGCCCTGACCTGTGTGATGTCAACACTGGCGTAGGTGCTTACGTTGGCGTTGGCGTTGGTGCTAGCGTTGGTGCTGGGGGCTGGTGTCAAGTAGGGCTTTTGCCAGTCTTGGGAGTGGTCGCTGAGTGCAGTTTGGGCTGTCGTGTTGACTGACAAGCTCCCGCGGTTCTGGTCTGTTTCAACAGGCATCTGCAAGACGTACCAGCTCAATATGGACGACTGTGATCCGCTCAACGTACGCCACACCGTGCACACGCGCCATGTGTCTGCCTGTTTTCTGCTGCGGCGGCTGCTGCTGCTGCTGCTGCTGCTGCGTGGTGGTGTTTTTGTTGGTGGTGTTGTTGTTGACTTCGTGCCCGCTCCCCTCCTTGTTTTGTCCTGCTTGTTTTGCTGCGTTGTGCTGCCAGGCACTGTATCGGGTGGACCAGTGCAAGAATGTGCTGCAGGGCCCCGCGCACGTGCTGTCGGAGTGCTTGCTCAACTTCCAGCCGGGCCTGGAGGAGATTTCCATCGATGTGTCCAGCCACACCATGAGCGTGAGCAACGCCACAGAGCCCACGCTCTCCGGCCACAACGAGCTGCTGCGAACAGAGCTCACCATCGACTATGCAGAGTTTGCGGCCGCCAACATCAAGCAGCCGTGCACCATCACCTTCTGCCTCAAGGAGCTCAAGGCCTTCCTCGCCTTTGCAGAGAAGGCCGGCGAGGTGTGTGCACATGTGTGTGCGTATGCACGTGTGTGAGTGTGTGTGTGTGTGTGTGCGCATTGCGAAGTATAGTGAATTGATGCTCATCCCCTTCTCACCCCTTCTCACCCCCTTCCTTCTCCACCAGCTGATGCTGATGCACTTTGACGGCCCCGGCGACCCGCTCATCTTCAAGGCGCACGGCCGCGAGTTTGTGCTCGATTTCGTCCTCGCCACACTTGCCCCAGAGATTGAGGTAGAGATGTGTGTGTGTGTGTGTGTGTGTGTGTGTGTGTGTGTGTGTGTGTGTGTGTGTGTGTGTGTGTGTGTGTGTGTGTGCATTTGTCTCCTTCCTTCCTTCCTTCCTTCCTTCCTTCCTTCCTTCGTTTTCTCTCTGTGCTTGCATGCACCCGTGCTTTCGCTCCGCTGACCCCCCTCTCCCATACCTCACTCCGTCACCCCATTGTTGTCTCGTTCACTGCAGGATGACTCACGCGCGACACAGATGAGCTCGCAGGCGTCCATCCGGACGCCAATGCGCACGCCGGCCTCCCAGCACCAGCACACCCACTCCCACCACCGCCGTCGCCGCCCCTACCACCACCACCACCACCACCATCACGACCACTCACAGCAGCAGCAGCAGCAGCAGCAGGAGAACCAAGCGTCGCCTGCACGTGGCGGTGCTGCGCCATCCATGCACACAACACCGCGTCCCCCCCACCACCACCACCACCATCCCCACCACCACCATCATCGTGACCATAGTCGCAGCGCTTCGCAAGCGGGGACGCCGGCCGCTGCCCGCGCAGTCACGCCCGCCAGCGAACCAGCACACACGCACGCGCAACCTCAGCAGCATCAGGAACACACTCAACAACAGCAACAACAGCAACAGCAACAAAAGCAACAGCAACAGCAACAGCAACAGCAACAACAGCAGCGGTACCCGCCCAAGACGCCGCCAACAACCCGCCTTGGCGCAACGGCAGCAGCAACAACGCCGTCGCTGCTGCAGTCTGCGCGAGCGGCGGCATTGCATGATGGCTCGTTTCTTGCATCGCCACCACCGCCCTCCTCAGCGCACGCGCCGTCACCAGCCGCCTTTAGCCACCCGTGCAGCCCCGTCTTCAGCATGCCATCCGTATGTCGATGTGTGTGTGTGTGTGTATTTTCTTGGGGCTGGCGATTTGCGGTTGGCCTGGGATGAGTGATATGCCGTCTTTCGTCCATCTACTGACGGTGGCCTTGTCTCACGGCACATGGTTGTGTGTGTGTGTGTGTGTGTGTGTGTGTGTATGTGTGTGTGTGTGTGTATGTGTGTGTGTGTGTGTGTGTGTGTGTGTGCAGGTTGGCGAGTCGCCTGCGGGACTGCGACGAACGCGGCGGCGGGTGGCGATGGACACGGGCGCAGACACACACACCCCACACACCCCACAACAACAGCAACAACAGCAACAACAGCAGCAGCAGCAGCGAGGTGATGAGGATGCGATGGTGGTTGATGTGACGACGGCGAGCAAGGAGGAGGAGGTGAGCCAGGACATTGTGGCCGGCGTGGAGGACACGACCGACACCAACGCCACGCGGGAGAGCGGAGAATTGGGCCAATCGATGGAGATGGACGATGATGAGGAGTCGCAGCCGCAGGCAAACAAATACCGCTCCATGCTCGCAGGTGAACAAATCATGCGCCCGTGAATGCTTTTGTGCGTGTGTGTGTGTGTGTGTTGTTGCTTCTGTGTGTTTGTTGATGTTGCTGATTGTGGTGTGTTCATAAGCTCACAAGCGAGCGCGTTTGCACCACAATTCCTACTCCTACGCTTCTTCTCATGCACCTTCCCTCACACCGTCCGCACTGCCGCTCTTCCCCTCCTCCACCGCACAACAGGCCACGGCCCACTGCTGCTGGCGCCAGACACCGACGACGAAGACGACGACGCAGACGAGGAGTGAACAGGACGTGCTCGTGTGTATGTGTGTATGTATGTGTGTGTGTGTGTGTGTGTGTGTGTGCGTATTGTGTGTCTCTCTGTGTGGTTTCCATTGGCTGTGTTCTTAAGGATTGTGTATATTGGATTTCAATCAAGTGGTGTTGCACCATGTAAACGAACCCCCAGCAATCAGCGCCAAGGGAAGAACAGCAGACCAGCTGCCGATGTATTGTGACACCAACAGACACACGCAGAGGGAGACAGATACAGACATACACACACATACACGCACGTTAGTCGAGGTGGCGGAACTGGTCGAGGAGGGGCTTGAGTCGGCTGTTGCGGCGCTCGTAATGGTTCGTGCGGCGGCCGTGGCGGAATTCGTGGTGGTCGTATGCATGGCGGTCGTGCTGGTGGTGGAATTGTGTGTGTGTGTGTGTGTGTGTGTATGTGTGTGTGTGTGTGTGTGTATGTGTGTGTGTGTGTGTGTGTGTGTGTGTGTGTGTGT
>NW_004754893.1:5622-8982 GCF_000188695.1 Salpingoeca rosetta | reverse complement strand
ACAATCTGATCAAGCACTGCAGCGAGGATGCAGGGGAGGGGGATGGAGAGGGGGTGAGATGGAAGAAGTCGGTGGCAAGGGAGGGTGAGGGAGTAGCTATTGGAGTCTTGCACACTTGGTGGGCGACAGCGACACCTAAAACAGCAAGATGAAGGATGAGCAACAACAACAACAATAGCAACAACAACAGCAACAACAGCAACAACAGCAACAATAGCAGCAACAATAGCAGCAGCAGCAGCAGCAGCAGCGGACCTAGCCGTGAAATGCCTTTGCCCAAGTTGTGCGACTTCTCAATGGGATCTGTCGAAATGCAAAATGAAAGAAGCATGAATATTGAGCACAAGCAGGCAATCGAGGTCAAGTTACTTGCACACACACACACACACACACACACACACACACACACACACACACACACACACACACACACACACACACACACACACACACACACACACACACACACAAACCTTGGATGGCCATGGGTCGGGCGGCGTAGTTTCGTGACCACCTCTTCTCTGCGGCTTTTGGTTTGCGCTTGGTGGTGTGGCACGTGATGATGTCACGGTCAAAGTCGAACCCGCAGTAGTAGTCGAAGAACCCGTAGTACAGCTCCCCGATGGACTGGGTGTTGCGCGACTTCCACACCTGTACTCGCCATGGTGCGCGGGGTTGGACAAAAGTGGATGGAAAGGGATTGCATGGTTGGAGTGGTGGTGTAACGTAGGCAGATGAACGATGAAATGAACGCGCCACCACATTGCTGGTGATACACACAGACACACACACAGACAGACACACGCAGATAGACAGACAGACAGACAGACAGACAGACAGACAGACAGACAGACACACACACACGCACACAGAGACAGACAGACACACATACCTCTTGCAGCTTGGAGAGGTCTGAACAGTAGGCGCAGTCAAAGCCGTGATATCGGCGCGGCGGGCCTTTGATCCGACGCTGCAGTTAATGGCACATGGCAATGAGGACGAACCAAAATTGCGTCATGTTCGCATGCACGAAAGTACACGACACACACACACACACACACACACACACACACACACACACACACACACACACACACACACACACTCACACACACACACACACACACACAGAGTCCTGTCCATCCTCTCCCTCCTTCCACTTTCTCCTTCTCCCTCTTCTCCCTTACGTCTTGGAGGTTTGGAAGCACAGGTGGGTCACATCGTTGCAGGTAGTGAATTGTCATGATGAGCCACGCATAAGACGACAGCGTGCCCATCGATGCATCGTTCAGATTGCACGCCTTGGCCCACAGCTTCACCAAGAACCTGTCCGTGGAGATACACACAGTGTGTGTCAGTCAGTTTGAGCGACACGACATGCCATCCACAGACACAGACACACACACGCACGCACGCACACATACACACATAGACACCACACACACACACACAGACAGACACAGACACACACACACGTACCCAAGATGTCTGAATCGATCGTCCACTTTAGTGTAGGTGCGGATCAGACGCGTGTTGACCAAGCCCTGCAGGCGTGCGTGCGTGTGCGTGTGGGTGTGCGTTGTGTGGGTTCATGTTACACTTGTTGTCCGCTAATGGATCGCGAGCAGCAACAACGCAAAACGTGACGGGCGATGATCAACGTCTTCCATTCCCTTACCAAGACGTTGGCGCAGTTGACGTCCACTTCAGTGCCCCTGTTGTTGTTATCAATTGACAACGCGCACGTTGTCAGCAGCGGACACACGAGTCGTGTCGTGCACAAACAAACAAAACAAACGTGACACACAAACAAATAAACATGAATGCTCCCCCCCCCCACACACACACACAAGTACACAAACAACCAAACAAACACACTCACGTCTTCTTGTCGATGAGCTTGGCGATGGGCACGCGGGCGGTTTTCACCACTTGGCTGACCCACACAAAGTCGCAGCCCGCCAGCACGGACGCGACGGCCTCCACCACCTTCACCTGTTGCCGCTTCGCCAGCTCCATATCCGCCCACTGTTACTTACTGCAAAGGCAAAATTGACTTTGATGGATGGCGAAAAGGCAAAATTGCTATTTGCACACTTCGCACGCACAGCAGCAGAGATAGCAGCAAGGCAGACTCGGAGATGGTGTGGCAGGTGGCAAGGCAGAGGGGCACTGTTGTTGCGATGGCCTCAGTGTCGCGGGCAGCATCTCGGGGCAGCGCGGTGGTGCAGGCCGTGCGTAGCGTGTGCTCTGCGCGACCCACACAGTTTCCACGACGGAAGGTGGTTGAGCCGAACCAGAGCAACATCGTCCACGACGAGATTAAGGAGGTGCTCAAGGGCACCAACCTCGAACACATCCAGGACTTTCGTCACCTCTACCGGTCAGTGGGGGGGGGGTGGGCGTGCTTGTGTGCATGTGCAAGTGTGCGGATGTACGTCTGTGCGTGTGCGTGTGCATGCGTGTGCATGCATGTGCATGCGTGTGGGTTCGTGGCGCCACTCACACTTACACGCACGCACACAATTTGGCAGGCTGCTGTACCCTGGTCCCGTACCGCCAAACTACCGGGATCTCATCACAGTAGACGCAGTGCGAAAGGAGCTGATGTACCTCTTTCCGTCACCGCTGATCCGTCCAGACTTTGACCCCATTGCGGTGAGTACCTGCTGCTTCTGCTTCTGCTTCTGCTTCTGCTGCTGCTGTTTTCGTTGACGCATCGAGCAAAGAGGCGGTGCCATGTTGTGCTTGGTGATGAGCACTGCTGTTAAGGATGTTCCCCCATGTTGACTGACCGGTTCTCATCATCCCACTTGCATCTCCAACTCTTCCCCCAAATGCAGAAACGCGTGCCGTTGGAGCAGCTGTCAAACAACTGCATTGAGCTTGACCCCATGTTCAGGCCCACCTCGGCCGCTCACTTCACAGGCAACCCCAAGTTCTTCAACATGCTCGCCGTAAGTACTGGGGATAGTGTGTGTGTGCGTGAACACGTCACGTCTGTTTACCGTAGATGCTGTCGTGTGTGTGTGTGTGTGTGTGTGTGTGTGTGTGTGTGTGTGTGTGTGTGTGTGTGTGTGTGTGTGTGTGTGTGTGTGTGTGTGTGTGTGTGTGTGTGTGTTTTCTCCTCCCGTGCTTGCTTCATTCCTTCCTTCCTTCCTTCGTTTTCTCTCTGTGCTTGCATGCACCCGTGCTTTCTCTCCGCTGACCCCCCTCTCCCATACCTCACTCCGTCACCCCATTGTTGTCTCGTTCACTGCAGGATGACTCACGCGCGACACAGATGAGCTCGCAGGCGTCCATCCGGACGCCAATGCGCACGCCGGCCTCCCAGCACCAGCACACCCACTCCCACCACCG
>NW_004754893.1:0-2974 GCF_000188695.1 Salpingoeca rosetta | reverse complement strand
CGACACACACACACACACACACACACACACACACACACACACACACACACACACACACACACACACACACACACACACACACACACACACACACACACACACACACACACACACACACACTGACGATGGTGAAGGGCGAGCGTTTGTCTGCGCCAGTTGCGCGCCTGTTCCAGTGCCACTACAATCAGCAATGCGATGGCGATGATGACGGTGGTGATGGTGGAGACGTGCTTGCGCTGTGCGGCATTGCCAGAAGCGCTGCAGGGCCGTGTTGGCCACGAATGACGCTCCTCTTGCAAGCCATGCAGAAGCTTCACGGTGGTGATGGTGCCAGCCAGCGCGATGACGACTCATTGGATGGACGTGCCGTGTACGCTGCTGCCATGGCGCTCTCTCGCCTACTGCAGCAGCAGTGGTCAGGTAGCTACGACGGGCACTGCGCTCATCCGTTCAGTCATCAGGATGAAGACGGCACAGCTGAGCACGATGCAGACCTGCTAACTGAGGATGCAATTGCGCTCGGGCTGCGCGTGACGGCTGCGCTGGAGACCGACCTGCGCCACGCCTTGAAGCACGCCGCGTCTGCCAGTGAGGCCCGCCAGTGCCACCTGCTGCGACAGGTCATCCAGCACCCGGCCATCGGCCAGCGCATTGGATACGAGTGTCAGACGTTGCTGCTCATCGTCGCCGGCCCACCACAGAGCCTCAACCTGCGCAACCTCCTCTGGCATGGGTTCCTGGACCAGGGCGACTTACCTGCACCCATGCTCGGCTTGCTCTGCGCAGTCGCCTCTCACGTGCACGCTGCTGTCTCCGCCACATGTGGCCCGCCCCCGTTCCGCCCCAAGCTGTCCAGACCGCTGCCCATCTCCATCCAAACGGGCACCGACGTGTCACAGCCACAGTCATTCCTTGCATGGGCAGGGGAGATGCGCGATGCCAACGCTGTCACTGCCCTTCGACACGGCGACGCTGGACGCTTCTACAACGCCTGCGCCCTCATGCTCGTGTCCATCGAGCACCAGCTCCGCCTCGTACGTTGCAGTGTGTGCGTGTGTGTGTATGTATGTGTGTGTACGTGTGTGTGTGTACGTGTGTATGTGTGTGTATGTGTGTGTATGTGTGTGTGTGTGTGTGTGTGTGTGTGTGTGTGTGTGTGTGTGTGTGTGTGTGTGAGTGCACTCCCCACTGCGTCCTTGCTGGTGCCCACTGCCCTCTAATGCATGTTTTCCCCATCCACACCCACATGCTGGGCACTGCAGTGGTTTGCCAAGGCCAATGGCTGCGAGGAGCGAGCTGTAACCGCCATGAACAGCGAGCTCTTCACCACCTTTGACCACATCCTCAGCCCTCGCGTTGCCCGTCCTTCAGGCCATGACACACATGACGATGATGGTGGTGATGATGTTCAGCCGAATGCCCTGTGGCGGCATCTCGGGCCAGGCGTCATTGAACTCTTGTACGACCTCCTCGTCTTGCCCAAGGTAAACGCGGATGCACGTGTGTTGCGCATGCGCATGTGTGTGCGTGTGTGTGCGCGCGCGTGTGTGTGTGTGTGCAAGCAAGATGGAGACGAGGGAGAGGATGACAGACATGCACAGATACGCACACACACATGCGTGCACACACACATGCACGCACACACACACACACACAGACACACACACTAACTTGAACTGCTGCTGCGCTGTGGATGGTACAGGGACCTCGGTTGCGTGATCGCTTGAGCCATGGCAACATCGCAGACATCAGGCACGCGTCGTGGTGGCAGTGCGTGGCGCACATTGGCCGCGCCGTGCACACGCACAACACATGCACGCCTCAGTTCAGTAGGTACACCAGCACACTTCACCCGGCATACGACACGCAGCACCACCTCGCCCGTTCATGGGCTGTGCTCAACACGCTACACGCCGCGTACAACGCATGCCTTCCCACACACGGCAGCAGCACCCGTGGCAACGACAGTTGTGATGATGTTGAACAGAGAAGTCGTACAAGCCACCACAACGCTTCCAGCAGCGAACCTGAAGAAGAAGACAAAGACGATGACGATGACAATGATGATACATCAGGGCCAGCGCTGCCCACATCGGCACACCGCATCCTCTCTCAAGTCGTCAGCGACGATGACAGCGGTGATGAGTTGCAAAGCACTGCACAGCAGCTGCAACAACTCTTCCTTGGCGCATATCACGGTGAACGTAGCACCACCACCACCACCAACAACAACCACAGCAGCAGCAGCAGCCAGCAGAGGAATGAAGGGCATGCTGAGCGCTGTCACTGTGCAGAGGCAGACATCGTCGCAGCCCTGGAGCAGGTCCCAGCTTCCATGTTTGAGGCCAAGTGGTGGACGGAGCACAGCGGCGACGCCGTTGTATCCGCTGTCATGCACACGCACAACCGCAATTTGAACCCACGCGCATATGTACGTGGAATCACCCTCTCCGCCCCAAAGCGGAGACAGGGGCAGCAGCAGCAGCAGCAGCAGCAGCAGCAGCAGCAGCGCAGGGGAGCAAGGCGTGATGGAGACATTCGTTGTGCAGGGTGCAGCGTGGTGGTGCCATGTTCTCGTGATGATGCCAAGGATGATGATGATGACGATGATGATGATGATGACGATGATGACGATGGCAATCACAATGACGCCGCGCGTGTGTGCACGTGGTTGCGCTTCGTGCCGGCGTGTGGACGGCTGGCGGTGCTTGACGCAACTCGCGAGCAGAGCAAACTGGTCAACGCCATTCACAAGTGCGCGAGCACGCTGCACCGCACGTGTGCGCGCGTGTGCGAGACGTGGGTTACGCGAATGGCGGCGGAGGCACGTGGCCGCATCTCCACGCGTGGATACATTGCCCACGGAAAGATGCAGCGGGTCATCCCTGTTGTCGTGCGCACGCTGCGGTTGGTGGCGCTGGCACTCAGCTGTGGAGCTCTGTGCCTGCAGGCACGGCGGCGCGTACGGATGCTA
>NW_004754894.1:444465-447072 GCF_000188695.1 Salpingoeca rosetta | reverse complement strand
CGTGCGTGTGCACAGCGACTGGCGCGGCGAGTGGTGCAGCTCGTGTGTGTGCGTGCACGGCGAGTGGCGCAGCGCGTGTGCACGGCGATTGGCGCAGCACGTGTGCACGGTGCGTGTGCGCGGCGAGTGACGCAACGCGTGTGCACGTGTGCACAGCGTCTGGCGCAGCACGTGTGCACGGCGAGGGACGCAGCGCGTGTGCACGGCGAGGGACGCAGCGCGTGTGCACGGCGAGTGACGCAGCACGTGTGCACGGCGAGTGGTGCAGCACGTGTGCGTGCGTGTGCACAGCGACTGGCGCAGCATGTCTGTACGTTGCGTGGTACAGCGCGTGTGCACGGTGCGTGTGCACGGTGAGTGGCGCAGCACGTGTGTACGGCGAGGGACGCAGCGCGTGTGCACGGCGAGTGACGCAGCACGTGTGCACGGCGAGTGGTGCAGCACGTGTGCGTCCGTGGTGCACAGCGACTGGCGCAGCATGTCTGTACGTTGCGTGGTACAGCGCGTGTGCACGGTGCGTGTGCACGGTGAGTGGCGCAGCACGTGTGTACGGCGAGGGACGCAGCGCGTGTGCACGGCGAGTGACGCAGCGCGTGTGCACGGCGAGTGGTGCAGCACGTGTGCGTGCGTGTGCACAGCGACTGGCGCAGCATGTCTGTACGTTGCGTGGTACAGCGCGTGTGCACGATGCGTGTGCGCGGTGAGTGGCGCACTGCGACTGGTGCACCGCGTGTGCGCAATGCGTGGTGCCGCGCGCGCGTGTGGCCGCGTCAGCCCGGCGTTGTGCGGTAAGCGCGCGTGCGTTGCTGCGAGCATGAGCGCATGCGTGGCTGCGGCAGCACGTCGAGAAGCAGCCCGAGCACGTGTGCGTGGCTGCGAGCTCGTGTGTGTGTGTTGCTGCGGCAACACGTCGAGAAACAGCCCCAGCACGTGTGCGTTGCTGCGAGCATGAGCGCATGCGTGGCTGCGGCAGCACGTCGAGAAGCAGCTCGAGCACGTGTGCGTTGCTGCGAGCATGAGCGCATGCGTGGCTGCGGCAGCACGTCGAGAAGCAGCCCGAGCACGTGTGCGTTGCTGCGAGCACGTGTGCGTGCGTGGCTCCGACAGCACGGTGTTGTGCACCGAGCACGCGTGCGTTGCTGCGAGCACGTGTGTGTGCGTTGCTGCGGCAGCACGTCGAGAAACAGCCCGAGCACGTGTGCGTTGCTGCGAGCATGAGCGCATGCGTGCCTGCAGCAGCACGTCGAGAAGCAGCCCGAGCGCGCGTGCGTTGCTGCGAGCATGAGCGCATGCGTTGCTGCGGCAGCGCGTCGAGACGCAGCCCGAGCACGTGTGCTTGCGTGGCTGCGCAACTCGGCGTGGAGCAGCACGTGCGCGCGTGCCTGCGGCAGCACGTCGAGAAGTAGCCCGTGCACGTGTGCGTGTCTGGGGCAGCACGGCGTTGTGCACCGAGCACCTGTGCGTGGCTGTGAGCATCAGTGCCTGCGTGGCTGCGGCAACTCCGCGTGGGGCAGCACGTGCGTGTGTGTCTGCGGTAGGACGTCGAGAACCAGCACGTGCGCGCGTGAGTGGCTGCGAGCACGAGTGCGTGTGTGTCTGCGGCAGCATACGGCGTTGTGCGCCGGGCACGTGTGCGTTGCAGAGAGCACGTGTGTGCTTGACTGCGGTAACACGTCGAGAAGCAATTGGTGTGTCAACATGCCGTCGCTGCTGCTACGTGTTGCCTGCGTGGCACTGTGTACGTGCGCGACAGCCGGAGGTCCGTCTGGTTTTGTCGCTGCCGCTGCCATTGCTGCTGCTGCTGCTGCTGCTGCTGCTGCTGCTGCTGCTGCTGCTGCTGCTGCTGCTGCTGCTGCTGTTGTTGTTGTTGTTGTTGTTGTTGTTGTTGTTGCGGTAGTGTCGTGGGTCTCATAATCTGTTAAGACATGGACTGGCTGTATGCGTGTGTGTGTGTCTGTGATGGTGTGGCTGTGTGCTGTGTGGTTGCTGTTCTCTCATGTGCGTTGTCGACCATTGTATTGGTGGGTGAACACAAGAGGAAATTTTGTAGAAGAAGTGGACGAAAACAAGAAAGCAAGTCGAACATGAATAAACCACAAAGTGACACAGGGGCGCCAATGTCTTTCGTCAACACTCCCCCGCATTGGCAAGGCTGTGGCAAGTGCCAGTCATGAACAAAAGACACGTGCGTGAATGTGTGACTGTATGTGGTGTTGTGTGTTCGTAGGATGCTGCTCCTGCTTGGCTTTCTTGCTGCATTCGTCCCATGGTAGCGGTCAGTCATACGCCTGTGTGAGCCTGAAGCGCATGCACAGTGCTGATAGACAGACAGGGGTGTGTGACGCATGTTGGAGGTCGCATGGGTTAGTTGTGTGCAAGTGGTGTCCCCTGAGGGAGAGTTGCCTGTGGTGCGCTGAAGTCAGAGGCTGCACCTGTGAGGGTGAACAACGTGACCCAGGCCCGTTTGAGGCGCGCCCATGTGCTGACTGTCAGAGGACGGGCTGTGCTGAGTTTCACCGTCGTGCAGAAAGCGGGCAAGGCAAGGTGACTACCGCTGAGGAATGGTCATGCCAAGTGTGTGGTGCGTGTGGTGTTGATGTGTGTGAG
>NW_004754894.1:442980-444169 GCF_000188695.1 Salpingoeca rosetta | reverse complement strand
GAGTGTGATGTGAGGATGGCAGTGGTGTGGCAGTGGTGCCAGGGACGTGCCGAGTGTGATGCGAGGATGGCAGAGGTGTGGCAGTGGTGCCAGGGACGTGCCGAGTGTGATGTGAGGATGGCAGTGGTGTGGCAGTGGTGCCAGGGACGTGCCGAGTGTGATGCGAGGATGGCAGAGGTGTGGCAGTGGTGCCAGGGACGTGCCGGGTGGATGGCAGAGGTGTGGCAGTGGTGCCAGGGACGTGCCGGGTGGATGGCAGAGGTGTGGCAGTGGTGCCAGGGACGTGCCGAGTGTGATGTGAGGATGGCAGTGGTGTGGCAGTGGTGCCAGGGACGTGCCGAGTGTGATGTGAGGATGGCAGTGGTGTGGCAGTGGTGCCAGGGACGTGCCGAGTGTGATGTGAGGATGGCAGTGGTGTGACAGTGGTGCCAGGGACGTGCCAGTGGTGGAGGTATCATATCAAAGTCTCCCCCGTACCTCCGCAACTGGTGCGATGGTACTGGTGTGAGCTATGTGTGCGCATAGCAGCGAAGGAGAGAAGCACAGCCTGTGTCGTTGTTGTGCTGTTGCTGTTGTGAACCAATCCACACCGTTGTTGTTGACCGGTCACGCAAGGGAAGGGCACCGCGCATGCTCGGAAGATGAAGCGCTGTGTGCGCGCAGCAAGGGATGCAGCGCATGTGCACAGGAAGCGTCGGCTTGCGTGTGCCTGCGTACCGGAGAAGCACAGCAGCCGGTCTGCGCGCCTAGGAATACGACGCGTGTGCACGGTGCGTGGTACAGCACGTGTGCGCGGCGAGTGGCGCACAGCGCGTGTGTGCAGTGCGTGGTGCGACACGTCTGCACGGCGAGTGGCGCAGCACGTGTCCACGGTGCGTAGTGCAGCACGTGTGCGTGGCGAGTGGCACACAGCGAGTGGCGCAGCACGTGTGCACAGCGTCTGGTGCAGCACGTCTGCACGGTACGTGTGCACAGTACGTGGTGCAGCGCGTGTGCGCAGCGCATGTGCATGCGTGTACGGCGATTGGCGCAGCGCGTGTGCACGGTGCGTGTGCACGGCGAGTGATGCAGCACGTGTGCACGGCGAGTGACGCAGCGCGTGTGCACGGCGATTGGCGCAGCACGTGGTGCACGGTGCGTGGTGCGCGGCAAGTGGCGCAGCACGTGGTGCACGGTGTGTGTGCGCGAC
>NW_004754894.1:400439-421899 GCF_000188695.1 Salpingoeca rosetta | reverse complement strand
CATTCATTAGGCGCGACCTACTGACTCGGCCCGACCTAGACGCGCCTACACACCTAACCCCTTGCCTTCCCGTCACCTATCGTCCTCTCTCTATACTTCTATCGTGTTCCTTAACTTAAAAAGCAGAGGCTTCATACGTTTTGTCCCAGCCTTCCTCCGACTGCACCGAACCATGCACGGGGGGCATCCACGGAAATGAGCGGAGCAGCCAATCGCATGAACATCATCCAGGCAAGCTGTTCCGGCACACCCGTTCCCACAGGTAATCCCCCCCCCCCACACACACACACACAACACACAACACACACACACACACACAACACCACCCACTCAACTCATACGTGACTGCTGTTGCATTTTGCCTCGTCAGGCCATGTGTGCCTGTCTGCAGCGACGAAGGAGTTGCCGTTCTGCAACACGAGTCTGTCCATCGGTGCCCGCCTCGACGACCTCATTGGACGCCTCAGTCTTCAGGAAAAGGCCGGTCTCATCGGCCCTGACCGTCACCAGCCCATGCGCTGTTGTTGACTATGGTGTCAAGAGGTGGGAAAGGACATTCAGCGCCTACGCAGTGACTCGTGACTCTGTCTGCTTGTGTTTCCCTTCCCCGTTTCTTCGTGCCACAGCCGCATCAACCGCCACCACCACCACTCACACAACAACACCACCTCCCTCTTCATGCTTGCACATGTGTGCATGGGTGCAGGCTCGACATCCCGCCGTATCTGCATCTGGTGGAGACGAACACGGCCGTTGCATCTGCGTGCAGCAGCCAGGACACGTGTGCCACCACCTTCATTGGCCCCACAGGTCTTGGCGCAGCCTTCAACCGTGTGTGTGTGTGTGTGTGTGAGTGTGTGTGTGTGTGTGTGCCTACGTCTGCTATGTCGGCTTCTTCTTGATCAAAGCTCCTGTCGTTCATTCCCTCCCTCCTCGTCCCACCACCACCGGTTCTTCGCTTCCAGGTCATATCCACGGAGATGCGCGCCTTCAACAATCTCAACTAACACAGGGCGGCAGCGTCTCACAGAAGATCGGACTCACAGGTGTGCCCTTCATCACGTGTTGCTGATGCTGGTGCACACACCACACCCATGCGATCACTCAACAACAGTCGCACGCATTGCTCCCAACCCCCCTTCACACCCACACACTCACTCTCACTCACTCACTTTGCAGGCCCACCCCCTCACCTTTACTGCACCCCTCTCAACCGCTGAGACCCCTTCTTGAGCGGCGAGTACGCTACTGCATACGTGACGGGCTGCCAGGACGGCCCAAACAAGAAGTACAAGAAAATGGCAGCAGGTACGCACACGCATCCACGCTCACACATGCGTGTATGCAAACACCCACAACCGTGTCAGCGACGCTGTTTCATATGCACACTTGGTGGGGATCGTGTCATTTACACTGCTGTCACCGCTCCATCGCGCTGTTTAGGTCTCAGGCACATTGACGCGTACTCGGTCGAGACAAACCGCATGGCATTCAACGGGAACATCTTCACCTTTGATCTCTGGGACACCGAGGTGTGTGTGTGTGTGTGTGTGTGTGTGTGTGTGTGTGTGTGTGTGTGTGTGTGTGTGTGTGTGTGTGTTGTCAGCTCGTGTGCAACCCATCAACATTTCTTGTCAGTTCATCCACGTCACCATGCCTGCGCCATCCCCCCACCTCCCACTTCCTCATCTTCATCCCGCTCCCCGCTGCCATGTGTTTCATGTGCAGTACAAGCGCGGGCACTCACTGCCATGTGCTCGTACCCCAACATCAACGGCGTGCCCTCTTCGTGTGCGAACAACATGCTGCTCAACGACGTCGTGCGCAGGCAGTGGAAGCGTGACATGGTGACGATTGGAACTGACTGCGGTGCGATTTTCAAACATGGTTGTCGCGAACAAGCACGCCCGCGACTTTCGTCGACGCCGTCGCAAAGACGCTGAACGGCGGCGCGGACATGGAGCTCGGGGAGACACACTTCACCAAAAACGACTACTTGGGGCAGGCTGTGAAGCACAACCGCACGACTATCAACACGGTGCACAACGCCGTGCGGCGGGTCCTCAAAGATAGCTTCATCGCAGGCCAATGGTATGTTGACTTATGCTGGCTGTGTGTGTGTGCGTGTGTGTGTCTGTGTCTGTGTGTGTGTGTTTGTGTGCTTGTCCTCAATGTCTCTTGTCAGTTTTGTATCGTTGAGATGATGAAGCGGTGCACGGTTCCTCAACACCTCACAACAGTATTGTCATTGCCTCTCACGCCATGTTCCCCTCCACTCTCACACCCTCCCTCTCCAGACATCGACGAGTGCACGGCCTGTGGGCCCAAGTCTCCCCCGACGGCGAGTATGAGCTCGGCAACGGGTGTGCCGAATGCCACTCCACGCGTGTGCCAGGTGCCACCCCACCGGACGCCACCAACTGCCTCAGCCTCTGCGACGGCAACCTCCCCAGCCGTGCATTGCCCATTGCCCTCTCGACTGGCTACTACGCCAAAGACCACCGCTGCGTGCCAGGCACCACGTGCGGCATGGGCACCTGGGCCTCCATCCCATGTTCCGCGTCCTCCGACGCTGTATGCTCTCCCTGGACCGAGTGCAAGCCGGGCCAGAAGGAGTACGTTTCTGGCAACGCCGTGCGCGACCGTGCGTGCGTGAGCTGCATCCTTTGGCATGGAGTACCAGCCGCTGCCGGAACGCGCCTCGTGCTTCCCCACCAGCGTGTGCGAGGAGCCCTTCATCGAGACCATCCCGCCCACGCTCACCACGGACTGCTTGTGCTCCTGCGACACGCTCACCTGCAGCAAGCTCATCACGCAGCTGTTTGAGGAGATGGTGTGCGCCGAGCCCACGGACGAGCAGCTCGACGTGGTGCTTGACGTGTGCTGCTCCGGCCAGGGCGAGGATGGCATCCGCGACACCATTCGCCAGATGGACGCCAACGAGGCGCGCCGCTCCTGCCCAGGCTGCGCAGACACGTGCGAGTGCAGCGCTGGCTTCATCCTTGTCTACGAGGCCGACTCGGCCGACTGTCAGCCGTGCGACGGCGTGACGGAGTTCTCCCCATCCATTGGCGGCAGCAAGTGCGAGCCCATTGAGGAGTGCGAGCGCGGCCAGGAGGAGGTCTCCGCGCCAACCTGCTGTTCCTTGGACCGCGTGTGCGCGACTGCCCGGGCACCATCGATTCGGACAGCGACGGCTCCATGAGTTGTCAGATGTGCCCCGCTGGCCACTACACGGAGGCGGGCTGCCACGGCTCCTGTTCCAGCTTCACCTGCCGCGCGGGCACTCACCACCACCACGACAGCGACTCGCCAGACCCCGTGCGAGGACGTCACAGAGTGCGCGGCGGGCTTGAGGAGGTGCAGGCCATGACGTTCCTCATCAGCGACCGTGCCTGCGACGAGTGCCCGGAGGGCACGTACAAGGCTGTCTCTGGCCAGCCAGGGCGTGCCCTGCCTCCCTGTCACCACGTACGACGCCGGCAAGGAGGAGACGGCCGAGCCCACCTCCACGAGCGACCCTGTGTGCAGCCAGTGCGAGCTTGGCGCCACCTTCAAGCCCGTCGACGGCCAGGCCGAGTCATGCTGCCCCGTCACGCAGTGCGGCCCGGATGAGGAAGAGATTCGCGAGCCCACGCGCCAGCATGACCGCCTCTGCCGCAAGTGCGTTCGGAACATCACCTACCGCCCCGCCGGCTCAGACACGTGCGTGTCTGTGTCGCGTTGCGCAGCTTCAGCATACATTTCCACGCACGGCCGTGAGCGAGTGCGAGTTTGGCACCTTCCAGAGCCAGGTGCCCACGCTCGACTCCAACCGCGAGTGCACGCTGGAGTGCTCCGAGTGCCCCAGCGGCCGCTACGAGATTCGCGCCTGCTCCACGCTGGAGAACGTGCAGTGCGCTGGCTGCTCTGCGTGACCGCCGAACACCTACATCCTGCGTGTCTGCAACTCGGAGAACGACGTGTCGTGCCAGCAGTGCAGTACATGCTCTGATGAGCAGTACCGCAGCGCGCCATGCACCGCCACCAGCGACACGGGGGAGTGCACGACGCTTGACGTGTGCGACCAGGACTAGTTTGAGCTGTTCCCCATCCCCACGCCGACCACGGACCGCATCTGCCGCGACCTGACCCAGTGCAACCCGTCGACGGAGTACGAGCGCCGCCTGTGCCACCTCATCACCAAGTGCGACCCTGGTGAGCAGCGCATCCGCGCGCCCACATCCACCTCGGACACCAAGTGCGAGCCGTGCCTCATCGGCAGCACCGACCACGACCGCAACCCGCTCACTGCCTGCCAGCCGTGGCCCTACGGCCACTATGTGCCGGCGGGCTCCATCGGCTCCTGCGAGCAGTTCCTATGCCCGGCCGGCACCGCCGACGTGGACCGCCGCAACGCCAGCACACGCTGTGCGCGCCGTGCCAGGCTGGCATGGACTTTGCCGCCCTCTCTGGCCAGCACGCCGTGCACGCTTGTGACGGAGTGCGACCTCGGCTGTCATGAGGTGGTGCGCCCTACAATGCGCCCCACCATCTTCACTGACCGCCAGTGCCGCCGCTGCATCGAGGGCCTGTTCTACCGCGACAGCAACACGGACTTCTGCACGCGCGTGTCGCCCTGCGAGCCTGGCTCGTTTGAGACGGCCGCGCCCACCATCAGCACGGACCGCGAGTGCCAGATGGGCCCGCATATGCCCCAACAACAACACGTTCATCTCCCGCCCGCTCAAACCAACGACGTAGAACCACAGGCATCTGCTCGCCGTGGACGCAGTTCCTGTCCAACGAGTACGAGCTCGTTGCGCCGTCGCTGGTCAACGACCGCGAGTGCCAGCGCGTGCGCTCGTGCCAAGACACGGAGTACGAGGTGTCGACGCCCACGGCCACGACGGACCGCCTCTGCGCCACCATCAGTGGAGCAGTTTGAGGTGCTTCCACCGTGCGTGTGTGCCCGCGTACTCTGTCTCGCTCGTCTTTGACGCCGAGTTCAACGCCCTTGTCGGCACGCAGTCGGGTCGCGAGGCGTTTGAGGTCGCACTGGTGCAGTCCATCAACACGACGTAGGACGCGTCGCAGATTCATTCTGCGCATCGACCTGCGCCAGGGCACCACCATCGCCACCGTCGCTTCCCTCAACGAGGACTTTACGGCGCGCCTCTTCAGATGGTCTACCTCTGGCGACATCACCGTCATGGGCTTCACCGCATCGCCATGCGAGGCCGACGCGTTGTGGACGACTCGCCGCGTTGGTTGCACGGGTGCACACGCGATCCCACCCATCGCACACACCAACTGCTGGGGGCCTCACACGCACGCACGCTTGCAATTACACGTCGGTGCCACATCCCCCACCACGACATCCACAGCAGGCATCATCATTGCACCTGTTGTGATCGAGTGCTATCAGCACATGCCACCTTCACCTCCCACATCTTCGTCATCATCCTAGCACTGCTGCTGCCACCACCCACCACCAACGACAGCAACGAGCTCAAGGCATCGGATGCAGTTGACTCTTGGACCACCACGGCGTTGTTGGAAGTGACGCCAGCAGCAGCAGTGGTGCACGCCATTGCAACAGCAACGACAGCTGATGAGGTGGTGGTGGTGAATGTGATTGTGTTTGCATTCCTCACTAGTTCCAGCAACAGCAAGGAAGTGGGCACTGTGCTTCTGGTGGGCACGCGTGTGCTGGCTGTTGTTGGTACCATGGCTGGCAACAGCTGCTGCTGCAATGCGAGGCAACGGCAGTGAAGAAGGAGATGGATGTATGTGGTGTGCATGGCGCGCAGCGACGCTTCCTTTGTGGTTGGCTGTGCAATTGCATGTGTGCGCACACCGATGACGACGATGATGAGACGGCGGCCAATCAAATCACTTCCCATCTGAAGAGCCACCGCGTCATGGCTGGTGCACGCGTGCATGTCTTTCTTCCTGCAGGTCGCCATCGACAGAGCAGCGTTGCAGTGCGCCATGCGGTGTTTGATGATGCGTCGTTGTTGTTGTCACTGCGTCGGCTGTTTGTTAACACGTATGCCGTGCATGCCCACCTTCCTTCCTCCCTGCCTTCCTCCCTGCCTTCCTTCTTGCTGTCTCTCTGCTCTGCCACTCTCCCTTGTCAGTGTTGTGTGTTTGGCCGTGTTGCGGTGATTCCACCTTGCGTATCCAATCGTTCTCCAACAACAATACATTGGGGACAGAGCCAAGACATGAAGACACGACAACAGCCCTCAAACGGGGCACACAGTCAGCACCAACGTGCACATGTCTCACCACTTCACCTTCTATCCAAGCAAGAGAGGAAAGCAGAACCAGGGACACAGCACTGCTCAAGACAACAGTCACATCGCATGGTGCCACTTGCAAGGCAGCCAAACAGCCAAGTGCAACGTGGCCTGCACCAACAGCACCAACGACAAGGCCGCAGGCATCCACCAGCCACCACTGTGTGTCAGGGTGCTGCAGGCAAAGAAGACACACAAAGCGGGTCACTCCACGACGCTATTGTTGTTGTTGCTGCTGTACTTGAACGCCTCGCACCAGCCCTTCAAGCAAGCCCCTCCAGTGTCAGCTGCACTTGGTTGCCATTGTTGTCAGCTGGTGGTGCTGTTGTCGTGTGCACTGTGTCTCGCGGATGGCCTGTGTGATGAAGCAGAACGTGTCCAGCACCACCACGATGGTGTCAGGTGAAAGCAGTCGCCGTTGTCACGCACGTCCATCAAGCCTGCTTGTGTGGTTCACAAAACGAAGCCACGCACGCGCAAGGCAGTACCAGCAAGAGTGAGTGAGGCAGGTGCGTGTGTGTGTGTGTGCGTGTGTGCGCATCACAGCAGGTTATGTGGAGAACACGCACGAGGAGCTGCGTGCAGGCCATCACATGGAAGCAAATGATGATCAGGAGGCAAAACACGGAATCACTCACTTACAAGCAAGGATGCCGCTGCCACTTGCCACTGCCATGGCCTCGTGCATCGACGATGCCGTCGCCAGCCAGTGAGCTAGTCAGCTAGCCAGCTTTCAGTCAGGAAGGGAGTGTCCAACATCGTGTGGGGGCAGCAGGCTAAGGAGGATCTTGCACGGTTCTTCTCGTGTGCTTCGCACCACCAACACCTCATTTTTGTTGTTTTCAGCCCATGCTGCTGCTGGTGCTGTGTTGGCGAGCAATAGGGGGAGATGGCCAGTCATTCGGGGTTGCCACCACGTCGGCTAGCGTTGGCACCACCGCTGATCCATGCATGGAGTGCAATGGTGGCTGATTGTTGGTTGGTTGAGTGAGTGTTGGAGAGGGAAGGGGAACACGAGCTGATGGGAAGGAGAAGGAAGGTGGAAGGAAGGGAAATGGTGCTGTGGGTCGGTGGAGGTTGTGCAGTCGCACACCAGTCAGTCAGTGGGAGAGGGAAGTGAAGGGAAAGGAAGTGGTGATCACTTCTGTACTTGGCATGGAGCAGCGCTCTCACCACAGCAGAGCAGAGAAGAGAGAGGAGAGGAGAGGAGAGGAGAGGAGGGGAGAGAGGAGAGGAGAGGAGGCACTGCAGCACATTCAAACTCATGCACTGGCTGGTTGGATGGTTTGTTGAGAGTGGTTGGTGTTGTTGTGGGGAGAAGGAGAAGGACAGCTGGCCGGCTGCTTTGTGGAGGAAGATATGGGGAGTTTTCGTGGCTGCGCGAAAAAGGAATGGTGGTGGAAGTCTTGACGTACTTTTCGTAGGGTGCGGAGTGTTTGTGAAAAGGAAACCGCCCCAAGAAAGGCACAGCAAACAACAAGCAGAGAAGGGAAGAAGAAGCAAGCACTGCAAGCAGTGGTTTGTTTTTGTTTGTGGTGTGTCCTCTCCACTCCATTTCTGCGTCGTTCCAGTCACAGCAGAGGTCTCACAGCACCCCAGCCAGCCAGCCACACAAACAACAAGCAAGCAATAGGAGAGAGAAGAGAGGGAGGAGGAGAACAGACAAGGAGGAGACAGGGCAGATGGGTGACACCCACAGCAAGGCAGAGGGAGAGGAGAGGGCGAGGGAGGAGGTGGAGGCCTTGCTGGCGCAGACAAAGCTGAATGATGAAGCGAAAGACAAGATCAGGGCCATCGCCAACAACACGTGTGGGGATAAAGTGAGGTGAGCGCATACCAAAATGGCATATTGCTGTGTTGGAGAACAGCACGCACCCTGCATGCTCTGCTCTCAGCTTGCCTTGTTGCTGGGCTTTTCGTGTGGGGCAACCACAATCGCCATGGCCGATGTGACTTATTGTCTGCTTGTCTCTTGGCCTGGCACGCATTGAATGGCAGCTTTGTTCGGGCTGGCCTCGGCGACAGTGGGGTGACCGCGTTGGCAGAGGCGCTCAAGGACAACACCTGCCTCAAAGAGCTTGAGTACGTGGTGATTTGAACTGCATCGTGTGGCATGCATTTCTGGTTGATTGCTTCATGCTGGTTGTTGGCTATCGTCTTTTCCTCTTTGTGTGCTCACGGCATGTGTTTTGACCGCCCACTTTCCGTGTTGACAGCCTGTGGTACAACCGCATCAGCGATGAGGGCGCACTGGCGTTGGCGGAGGTGCTGAAGCACAACACGACCATGACAAAACTCTTGTGAGTTGAACACACATGCATGCATGTTTGGAGATGGGCTGCCTCACTGCCGTTGCAAAATGCCCTGTGCTGTGGGTGCGCATGCGCATGTGTGGTGGGGGTGGGGTCAATGACAATGGTGTTACCCGCAGCGATCATCCCGTTCTCACTCACTCTTCACCCATATGGCATCATCGCTGTGCGTGGCATCATACCATCTTGACAGCCTGGAACACAACAACATTGGTCCTGAGGGCGCTGTGGCGTTGGCGGACGCACTGAAGCACAACACGACGTTGACCGCACTCATGTAAGTGTGACACACATACATGCACGCATGTTTGGATGGCAACGGGCTGCGTCAATCTCATTGCACCATTATCCCGTGCTGTTTGTGTGGGTGTGCGTGTACGGATGCACCGCGGATGCTCATGTGTGGTGGGGTGGATTCCATGTGTTGCTACCCACTGCAATCATCCCTCACTCACCCCTCCTCTCATGTGGCATCATCGCCCTGCGTGGCATCACACCATCTTGACAGGTTGAGGGGCAACCGCATTGGTCCTGAGGGCGCTGTGGCGTTGGCGGAGATGCTGAAGCACAACACGACCTTGACTACACTCGAGTGAGTGTGCACACATGCATGTGTGGATGGCAATGCGCTGCGTCACTGCCATTGCGCAATGCCCTGTGCTTTGCGAATGCACGTGTGTTGTGGAGTGGGTTCAACGACTGTGTTTCCGCCCACAGCGACCTTCACGCGCTCACTCACTCTTCCTCGCTCATGTGACATCATCACCCTGCGTGACATCATTCCATCCTGACAGCCTGGCACGCAATTCCATCGAGGATAAGGGCATTCTTGCGTTGGGGGAGATGCTGAAGTACAACACGACCATCGAAGGCCTCGAGTAAGTGCACACACAAACACGTGCAAATTTGAATGGGCGGTGTCACTGCAGTGTGTCATTGCCTCCGCGCGCATGCGAGCAATCAGGTCACATTCCTGCCTGCGAATGCCAGCCGCTGCGTTCGTTTTTGCCCACTCACCGAGATCCTTATCTCATCCAACAGCATGCACAACAATGGTACCACGGAGCGAGCCATGGTGAATGTGCTGAAGCAGCTGCAAGTCATGGACACCAAGGCCAACATACGGTGAGTTTCATGCCCTTGCCACATCGCTCATTCAGCTACCCACTCGGTGTCAGGTCACCCTCTTCCTTCTCACATCCCTCTGCGCTTTCCCCTAGGCTGTTCGAGGACAAGCTCAAATCCTCCACCGCCGTTGCCCGTGTACTGGCCACGCTCCGCATCAAGCGGCCAGACTTCAACGTCGTCTTCTGCAAGTGGTGAGTCCATGTCAGGCTTCCTCTTGCTGCAACCACTGCTCCCACCTCACCTCCTTTCCTCTATTCGCGCTGCATTCTTCTTCTCCTCAGGCGTGTCAAATTTTTCAGAACAAAGGACGACTTCAGCCCTGCCGCCAGGGCCGCCTATCAAGATCAGCTTGATCTCCCGAAACTGCTTGAAACAGGCCCCGTCCCTCTTGGGACAGCGAAGGTGTTCGTGTGCGGCGATTGCGGCATCGGCAAGACGACCATGCTCGAGTCGCTCCCAGATGCTGATGAGGGCAGCAGTTACCTTCCCCGATTCCTGTCATCTTGGTTCGGGCAGCCACGTCATGATCCAGAACAGCCTGGTGCTTATGGGGTCATCGGCTACATTGGGCGATTTGTATCAGCTTTTTCCTGGCAACCACGCCACGATCCACGCCAGGCATGCGCGCACACGCCCGGCATTCGCGCCCGTGAAATGAAGCTCAAACAGAGCCACAGCAGCGATGACACTGCGTCTCTTCATGTGTACGACTTTGGTGGAAGCCGGGCCTATCACGTGATCCACACGCTCATGATGTCGGATCGCTTCGCTGCGTTTGTCGTCTGCGTCGACCTCTCCCAACCAGAAGAGCACGTGAAGGAGCGCGCCAACTACTGGCTGCAGTTCATCTGCACGCGACTGAAGCAGGGCATTGCGGCTGCCACAGCAACAGCAGGCGACGACGAGACAGAAGACACGAAGCCGCGCGTCGTGATCGTGGGCACCAAGAGGGATCTTGCCCGAAAGATTGGGCTTGTTGAAGCATTTTGGCAGCCCACTTGGAGCGCAGCGATGGTCGCACACCTCAAAAGAACGTATGGCAGCATCGTTGACATCCAAGACAGCCTCATCTCCCTCAACTGTCATGGGCGTGGTGATGTCAGTTTCAACACGCTTCGCGCGCGCCTTGTGCGAAACTGGCGGTGGATGAAAGGGCAAGAGGTTCTCGTCCCCAGAGTTGTGGATCGGCTTGCGACAGCCCTCCAGTCAGCCAGGAATGAGAAGCCAGCGTGGGTCATCGATTCGCTCTTTCAGTTTGTCCGAACCCACACGCCTGGACTCGACTTGACCTCCTTTGACATGACAATGTTTTCTTCTGCGCTGAGGTAGGCTTGCAAGACTTCGCAGATTTGTCATCCTTGTTGTGCAAACAGTTGACTGACTTGAGGACCAGTGCCAGAATGCTCACACACGCCTACACCCTTGCTGTCCCTGCTTCCCACACATGTACACAGGTACTTCCACACACGTGGCGATCTGCTCTGGTATTCCAACACCCCATCCTTGGCGGATTTCGTCTTTGTTGACCCCAACTGGCTGCTTCATGACGTGCTGGGGAGAGCGCTGACGCCGGATGGCGTGCAGCAAGGCTCGATCACAAAAAAAGGCGTTGTGACCTTCACAGACCTGGAAACCGCATTTGATGGCATCGCCGACGCAGATCTCGTCATCAACGTGCTGCAGCACATGCTCTTCTGCTTCGAGCTGCCGCCTTCGAACTATGGCCAACAGCGATTCATGCTGCCGAGCCGTGTTGAGGAGGAAGTCGATCTCGCAACCGCCTGGCCTCAAGCTGGTTTCTGGCCCCTCTATGCCGGACGACTGCTGGTGGTCGAGAAGAAGGCGCTCGCACTGCCACCTGGCTTCTTCCCACACGTGCAGACGCTGCTGCACAATTCGTTTGGCACAACCCTTAGGGTGTGGGAGGATGCCTTCTTCTGTGAACACGATGGCGTGCAGTGCCTCGGACTGCTGCGTGGCGATCGACAAGTCGACGTCTGGGTGCGGGCATCTTCTGGCGCAGAGCACAAAGCCCTGCCATTCATGACAAAGGTCAGTTTGTGAGCGATTGTGAGTGCTTGTGGGCATGTATGTTGTGTGTGTGTGTGTGTGTGTGTGTGTGTGAGTGAGAGAGCTTGCGTTGTTGTGCCCCATCGCTTGCCAGGGAATGGCCAGTCTATATTTCCCCTCTGCTCGCCCTTATCCCATCCTCTGCTCACTTGCGGTGTTGATGACAGGTGCTGTCAGTGCTGCAAGAGGAGGCAAGAGGGATTGACCACGTCCACCTCGTCCTCAGCACGAAACACCTGAAGCGCCACGAAAAGTACCCAGCTGCGCACAAGCTTGAGGATCTGACAGGCAAGGACCCAGACGAGCTCGTCACATCCACGCACCACAGGGAAAGCCAGACCCCAGTGTCCGACCGCGTTGGCGATCTGTTCCTGCAGGCGCCCACGCAACCACCACCCGTCATGCCGTCTTGGCAGTTGCGCGACCACGAATGGCACCACCCTGCTTGGCGGCTCGACGATGCCTTTGATGAGCAGCTTCCATGGAGCGGGCCAAGTTCACATGGCGTGTATTCGGCACCCTTGCCACCAAACACCGACCTCTATCGATGGATTGAGAGTCAGATGGCGCCGGGCCTCACCCTGTCGCGCGTGGAGATGATCAAGTCCACCACAATGCTCGATGCCTTTCACACCGAAATGAAGAAATCGGCGACTCGTCGTGGTGGTCAAAAGCCCTTCAACAAGGACTTTGGGGCTGGCGATCCGGAGAAACAAGCCATGCTCGATCGGCTCAAGACGCAGTTTGCAGAAACACCCGACAGCGTGAAGCACGTCAATGTGCTGATTGGTTTCCACGGCTGTGACGAGGCTGTCACCGACGACATCACCGCCGCGGGCACCGCCAACCTCAGTAACCCGAACGACCCTGGCTTCTTTGGTGCTGGCATCTACCTCACGCCGCAGGCCAATTACGCGGCTGGCTACTCGACACGCCTGCTGACTGGAAACTGGCGCGCACCCAACGCAGATGGCGAGCACGTAATGCTCCTGTGCGCTGCCAGCGTCGGCCTCGCATACCCGATCACCAGGAGTAAGGACTACCCATCGTCTGGGGAAAACAAGTGCAAGAAGTTCTGGGGCAAGAAGCTGAAGAACGGCTGCGACACCCATTATGCTCAAGTGACGAAACGCATGAGCTATCAATCCACCGACACGCCTGCCACCTTTGACTTCGAGGAGTATGTGGTCTCACAAGAGGCGCAGGTTTTGCCATTCGCCAAGGTGTTTGTCAAGGTGGACAAAACAGCACTCGCAGCGCAACTCTAGCCACATGTGTGCGCGTGTGTATGTGTGTCTGTCTGTCCGCCCGTCTGTCTGTTCATCTGCCCGTCCGCCCGTCTGTCTGTTCATCTGCCCGTCCGCCCGTCTATCTGTCCATCCTCCGTCTGTATGTCGACCTGCCCGTCTTTTCCTTTCCTTGCACCGTTCCCCCCCCCCCTTTGTTGTGTGGTGACACCGTTGCCCTTTGTGTTTCAGGGCCTTTCACATTGGCACTTTGCTCTTCTGTTCGTAGCATCGTTCTTTGAGACTCTTACTCCTTCACCCAAACCCTGCGCCACTTCACAACACCCTCTTCTTCGTGCCACCGATGCTGCTTCCCTTCATTTGCCAAATACACAAGCACAAAACCAATGCGGCTCACAACACTCAGGCACTACTACTCACAACACTCAGGCAACAGACATGGCAAATACATCAGCTGCAAGTAACAGCGACCCCAATCATCACTTTGCGCTGTGAACCTTGACAAGCTCAACTCACGCATTTACTCAAGAGGGTGGACAGTGCGACAAGTGGATGCGCGACACAAATCAAAGGAATGGAGAGCGACATCAAAACGACACACGAAGCAGAAGCGCAACGCCAGCTCCCCTATCGAAGCCAGAGAAGCCACAAGCAGCAACCGTCCCCTCAACCTCACGCACGACCAACTTCCCGTTCACATCAACCACTCAAGTAAACCCCATTCCCTGCACCGGCTCTTCTTGACCGCCACCACCATCACCCCTGCCGCGAGCCAACAGCTGTTGCAGCAACTCGAGCGTGCGATCAACCTTCTCTTCTAGAGACTTGACTCGTTCGTCTACACCTCCAACTTTTGCGTCAAGCCTCTTGCTGAACCCAGTCTCCATACCCTCCACTTTCCCTTCCACACCCCCCATCTTCCTTTCTACACCCTCCACCTTGTCTGCCACCTCCTTCTTGAGGGCGTGCAGCACACCCTGCCACTGCACGCTGCCACCGTCACGGCCGACGCCGCTGCCCTTGGGCACGAGCACGTGCAGCCACATGGGGAAGCGTCGCGCATCCATCTTCCCCTCCAGCGTCAGCCACGCGTCCTGCTCCCGCAAGATGCGTGCGCGCAGCAGCTGGAACTCGATGTCTGCGCGGTCCTGGATGCGCTCGTACGAGTCTGACATGAGCGCAATCAACAGGTTCAGCAGCACGACGGGGACCAGCACCATGGAGATGACAAACAGGATGCGCAGCAGCACCACGTAGTCGCCGTCAAAGGTGTCCAGGTCAAAGTCCGCCAGCAACAGCAGGTTGAACATGAGCAGCAGCCCATTGGCTGGGTCGCCCAGTCCTTCAACCAGCAGCGTGGTATCATCACGCAGCAACAGCCGGAACGACGTCCACCCGGCCACGATGCTGATACCAAGCACCAACAGGAAGTAGCGCATGTCGAAGCAGATGGCCAGGATAGTACAACAGCCCGTACCACCGCCAGGTACACCGCAAGCGCCAAGAACGCACGCGCGTGCACCCACCCAGCAAAGTACGTGCCCAGCACCACAAACACCAACACCACATTCGTCACGTCCAGCCAGTTCCAAAAGTCGAGCCAGTAGCCGTGCACCAACCGTGACTGCCGCACCTCCTGCAGCATGTCCACGCCAGCCAGCACGCCCAGCACCACCATGATCACCACTGACACGACATCGCTGCCGTTGTTGCTGTTGCTGCTGTTGTCGGCTGCACCCAGCAGCTGGGCCACGTCCTTGCCGCTGGTGTTGAAGACGAAGGTGAGGGCGGTGATGAGAGCGACAGAGAGCAGGTACCACGCCGCCTACCACAGGAACTGGCGCAGCCCGCTCGTCTGCCACTTGTACTGAATGACGGCGCGAACAATGAAGCTGCCAAACAGCTCAGCATCGCCCGTGTCCACCAGCGTCTCAAGCAGGCTGGAACCGTCATTCACAAACCCAGCAGCACGCGGCAACGGCACCACGCGCGCCTCTGTCAGCGTGGGCGCTGCGTTGGCGTCTTGAAGCTTGGCCAGCTCACCAGACTCACGCATGTCGGCCCATAGGTTGCGGTTGATGTTGAGGGTGTTCGCGCCCATGACGATCATGCGTGATGACGGCAACTGGATCTCTGCCGGAGCGCCCACACGCGTCCGCACGAGACCAAGGTTGTCGAGGAAAGCAGAGGCGATGGAGGGAAAGTGCTTGATGAGCAAGATCACGTCGGCCGTGAAGGCAGAGCCGAGCTTGGGAATGTTGAGGAATGGCTTGCTCAGCATGCGTCCGGCGTCGCCTTTGGTCTCTGTGCTGCGTGCTGTTGCGACAAAGAAGTCGGCGATGGTCTGGACGCCGTTGACGTCCTTGGATCGCATGATGGCGGTGTTGAGCATGGATGGCTGCTCAACAAAGTCCACACACACCACACCTTCCATCATCTTCTTTGCCATGTCAAGATGCTTGGCAGTTGATGTCAGGTACGGCAATGCAGTGATATGTAGTCATCGAGTTTGTGCGCATCTGCGGGAGGTGTTGCTGGTGGAACAACAATGGGCACAATGGCGTAGGGGCGGCATCTGGGGTCTGTCGTTGGGCGGAGATGGTGCAGGTCAAACTGCTGTGTGGGGATCATGGCGCGGTTCAGGGTCGGTCCCAGCGCCCACAGGGCAACCCTGCCTCGCGAAACGCTGCTTGAAACAGTAAGCAGGCGCTGGTGATCGCACATGGCCATGTCATCTGCTCTGTCATTGCGATGCAGTATGGTACTGTGCTGTCCGGTGCTGTAGTCGCACTTGATCACGCTCTCAACAGAGTTGACGAACAAGATGCTGCTGTGACGGGCAAAGACGCTGTACTTGACCGGAACGTTTCTGCTCACCTTGAGCTTGCTGAGGACCTTGCGGTTGGCGACGTCGCACACAACCACATCGCCTCGCGCAGTGCCAATCGCCAGCAGGCTGTCATCAGTTGGGTGCGTGGCCATGGTAGTGACGGTCATGTTGGCGTTTGGCTCTACCTCGTCCACAAACAAGTCATCCAACACCGCCACACGCGTCAGCGCACTGCTCACACCACTACTGCTGCCGTTTACGTGCTGCTGCTGTTGCTGCTGCCGCTGCTGTTGTTGCTGGTGATCCTGCTGGTGGTCGTCATGCTTCCGGTGTTCAATGACGTAGACGTGCAGTGTGTTTCCGCACGCGCTAGCAAGCTTGTTGCTGCTGTCCGCAAGCGCTGCAATGTGCGGAACACGAACGCCCGTGACCTCTTTGGGTTGTGCCAACGTCGCACGACCAACACAAACGGGCGCATGTCGTTGTTGTTGCCGCTGCTGCTTCTGCTGTTGTTGTTGGCGCCACTGCTGCTGTCCCTTCATGTTGTGTTGTTGCTGATCGTGTGGATGTGAGGGTGCTGAGATCCCACACGCGCAAGTCGGTGGAGGTGGACGCAGTCACCAGGAAGCGGCCATCAGGGGTGACGCGCAACGCATCCACGGCAGTGCGCTATCGCTCCTTGCTCGCCGGTTCCGCCTCTACCCCTCTCGCTGCTTCTCCGTCCGCGTCTTGTATCGTCTCCTCGCCATTACCGACAGCATCGGCCCTCCACTCTGCAAGCAGGGTCGATGGCTGACCAAGCTGCCACAAAGAGATGACACCCGCCTTGTTGCCCGCGATGTACAGGGTGGGCGTGAGTGTCATGCAATGCGTCTAATGCGTGTGCTCGAAGGTGGACGGCACGACCGCCAGGCACTTGAGGTCTGGCACGCGGTGCAGCTTGCACTCCTAGGGCACCTTCTGCCACCTCTCGATGACGCCATCGGACACGGCAGTGCATGCAAGCTCAGCGCCAGGGAAAGGATCCTCGAAGATGAGGGTGCGTTCAGCCTCATGTGCACCGAGGCCGCAGATGTTCACGCGGGAATAAGAGGGGCAGATGAGGTGCCTGCCGTCCTTGGTCCACACCATGTCGGTTGCTGTGACGGGCACGCGCTGCTTGCACGCCAGCCTGTGCATGTCCCACACAAACGACTCAGCCACCAGCAGGCGGCCATCGGGACTGGTGTTGACGTAGGAGTAGCCGCCCTGCTCAGAAGGACAGCTGCCAGGAGGCCTCAGAGAGACGAGAGTAGGAGTGCGTGTCTGCTTGGCTGCTTGATGTTCTTGATGTCCTGGGAAGACTGGTGCTGAAATGGATGTGCGATGTATATTCGTGGTTTGTGTTGAGAGGGAAGTGTTGTTGGATGGATGAGTGGCTGTGTTGAATGTGCTCGATGGTGTGAGCCAAAAGAACTGAGCCAACGCACGCAACGTGAACGGAACACGAAAGACAGGTCAAAGCACCAACAGAAGAGAAAGGAACAACTGTTGCAGTGGAAGAGCAGCAGTTTCAGGATGTACGTGTAGCACACACACACACACACATACACACACACACACATCACGGCTCACCGCTTGGTGTGGAGCTTGTTCTCCTCGCTTGGGTACTTGGTAGGGTGCACCTGAACATCGTCGCAGATGAGGCAGTGATGTTAGCATAAAACGACTGCACACAACCGCCACCACCACCTCACCCCAAGCAACCGCCACCACCATCTAACCCCCAAGCAAACAAGGCACCCCACAGCCAGCCCACCTTGCAGACGCATGCGTAGAGGTTGGTGGCGGCAATCAGAAACGCCTTGTGCAGCGGATTCTGCTGGATCAAACTCGAGCGCCTCGCGGAAGATCTTGTGGTCTTTGTGTCCAGCACACGCGAGGTGCGGAGCATGGAACGAGGCAAACACGCGATCAGTTGCGGTGTGGATGGTGCTGCCAGAGCGAACACCACACACACATACACGCACACACACACACACACACACAAACACAGACACACACACGCACGCACGCACACACACACACGCACGCACACACACACACACGAGTCCTCACCTGACCAGAAGGGCTCTCCACTCTTGGTCTTTGCGGGGGAAGTTGGCGATGAGTTGCAGAATGACATCGCGGAAAAACGCGTGGAAGTCGCGCCATGCCAGCGACACACACGTCTCCATCGTCGGCTTCTCTTGCAGCTGAAAGAAAGAACGTGTCGGTGGTGGTGAAGGTACGGAGATGTTAACCCTCATAAGCAGGAAAGGGTGTGTCATCACATCCATCACACAATTACCACACAACTACCACACGCTACCATCACCCTCAACAACAACAACACCAGCACCTGTGCGGCGAGGTCCTTGATGGCCTTGAGCGTGCCCACGCCGCGTTCGAGGGCGCCAATCCACTCACCGCCCACGTGCTGCTCAAACTTCGTCTCCAGCCCCGAGGTGAATCCCTCAGGATCCTCCAAGAACTGCTGCAGCTGCGACGCAGGGCTCACAAACAGGTCCGCGAACTTGGCCCGCGCCCACTCGATGCAGTGGTCAATGAGGTGTGGGAAGTTGTGCAGCGTGCACATGGGGATGCCGCCACCTGAGAACAGAAAAAGAAGATGAAAGAAGGGATGTTGACTGATGATGAGGCAATGTGTTCGGGCGGGTTGAAACGGTTGCGCGAGCTACTCAAATGCACACACGCACGTGCACACAGCACACATACCTGCTTCTGCGTCGCCGCCGTCGCTGCATGAGTTGGTGGTGTGCGGCACAATGACGTCGACGTTGGCGTCCGTGCCCATCGTCCCGCTCTCCAGCAGTGGCTTCTCGTACAGCACACACTCGCTGTCAACAGGTTGTGTGATATTGTATGTCGAGGGGGGTTCGTGTGTATGGATCAAGATAGTAGGTGAGTGTGCATACAGTCGACTTGAAATCTCATCAATCGACGTGTTGTCTGCACACACACACACACGCGCGCGCACGCACACACGTACACACACGCACGCACGCACGCACACACACACACACACAACACACACACACACACACAGCCGTCGTTGGCGCCGGCCATCCTAGACGCATTCTCAAATCTCAAGTACGAACACGACGTTGATGTTGGTGTTGTTGTTGATGACGTTGTGTATCTGCGGGGTGATCCTCAGCCACTAAAGAAGTTCTTGGATTGCGACGCAGCCATTCCGCCATCATCCCTCACCCATCTCCCCCTCCCACCCACACACACACACCACGACCACCCTCATCCACGCCCTTGCTGTGCAGTGTGGCGCCGGCACGCCTGCGCCAGATCTGCGATCACGTGTTGAGCCAGCTTGGATCGTACAGCCCAGAGTGCCTTCAGTCGTCATCAAGTTTCTCATGCAGCAAGGTGGCGCTGTTGTTGAGGGGAGTGGCAGATGTTGCCGCAGTGTGTGATGGTGATCTCACATGTGCCTGCGTGCCTGCACGTGTCGCTGTGGCTTGTTCTCTCACAGCCGATCCCTCACATGCCTTCACACACACACACACGCACACATGCACGTTGACATTCAGCGGATGGAATGGACGTGAATCTGCTGACAGCGAACATGATCGCTGACTCCTCCACCATGCACACGGCGTGCTTGTCTGTGGTGGCTGCCATCAAGAACGGGCTGGCATTTGATGCGCGCATTGCAAAGGCGTGGCTGCGGCCAACTCAAGACTACCATGGCCCAGCCGATCACCGCCCTCGATCTGCTTGTGCTTGTGCTGCTGCTTCACCACCAGAACGCCCACCGCCGCGGCGCGGAGACCACCGTCATCAAGCTTGCAAGCACGGGCCGGCTCACCGCTGCCATGGCTGCTGCCATGTTTGCCAGACACACGCGCGCGTTCTTGATGTGCTTCAAGTCGATTGTGCACATGATCGACATCCTGAACCGGCGGCAGCCGCCACCTCGCCTCCACAGCAGGAGGTGGTTGGGGCGCTGGTAGCGCACATTGGCATGGGGTAGGCACAGGAGGTGGACGCAGCCACGCCTGTGCTGCTGCTGTCGCTGGCCACAGACCACCCGAAGCTGCTGCACTCGTTTGCGCTCATGTTGAACGGCATCCTGGACTGTCTGAGCAACCTGCACTTCATCCACATCTGGCAGCTCTTCCGTGTCCTGACCACGCTCACGTTTGACCGCCAGCGCATCCCCGCCGCAGGCCTCATCGATGACGAGAACGAGGATGGTGTGTGAGATTGAGTGAGTGAGTGTGTGTGTGTGTGTGTGTGTGTGTGTGTGTGTGTGTGTGTGTGTGTGTGTGTGTGTGTGTGTGTGTGTGTGTGTGTGTGTGTGATCTTGTGCGTTGGGGAAGATGTGTTAACATAATGTCCTTCCATGAAGAGTGTCTCTCACCTGTTTCACTCCACCACCACCACCACCATCCCTTCTGCATTGCACCCATGTACGGCAGCTGTCTCAATCGAACGAAGAGCTGAAACGCATCGACACCATCGCCGCCGCCACCGTCACCCACACCTGGCTCGCTCTTGCCAACGACGCAGGCATCTCCATCGACGGTGCGTGCGTGCGTTCATGCGTGCGTGCGTTTGCGCCCTTGTCTGCACCCTTGTTTGCGGTTCACCTGAGTCCCCCGTGTGTACCTGTCGTGCTCCTTCTCATCCATCACTCACCCGTCTCCTCGCCTGTCCAACAGGCGACCATCTCTCCTCGCTTTTGCAGGTATTGCAGCTCATCTATGTCGACAAGAGTGTTCAGCTGACATGCTCCGTTGCCACAACGTCTCCACATCCACGCCCAGCGATTTGCCCGTCTATCGTGGCGTCGTTTCCTCCCCCCACCGCCAGCACCAACAACCATCAAGAGCAAGCACATCTGTCAGAATGCCATCGCGCCGCTTCAACGGGGATGGCGGACTCACCATCGAGCCGCCGCCGCCGACGGCCGGTTGGGTTCAGGTCGCTCGCCGACCCCGGCAGGCACGTGTGGAGGGAGCCGGGACCCCAAGCGCACGTTACAACACCGTCAACACGATTGTGGTTTGCGCAGACGAACGGGTGTGCCCCACACGCGGGGGAGATGTACTCCAACTTCTCGCCTGAGTACACGCGCGCCCGCGAGGTGGGCAAGGACACGCACGTGGTCGTCAGCGAGAAGACGCTGGAGGCGCCGTTCGAGACGAAGCTGACGCTGCTGTCGGGAATTGCCGCCGTGTTCGCGGGCATGATGCGCAGCAAGACCGTCGTGGAGCTTCTCGCACGTACAGGGTTGCGGAAGCACGCTGCCGGGACGCGGACCTCTTCACGTTCCTGATGGCGCTGCAGCCCATTTGTATGGTGGGACCTGTCGCTGGGGAGGGGCGACCTGAACCCGGAGGAGGGAGACGGTGGTGGAGGTGCAGCACGAGAGTTGGGCGCATCGCCGATTGGCGTGGGCCTGCAGCGACGACTTGCTGTTCCGCACGGTCATGGACGGACAACGAGTCCAGTCTGGGCAACCCAGCCCTGCGACAAGGCTGCTGGCGTCGTGCACGCTGGGCAACTGAATCCGCTGCCGATGCCGCC
>NW_004754894.1:387739-400339 GCF_000188695.1 Salpingoeca rosetta | reverse complement strand
GCACATGGCCGACATCCTGAGCCGGCGGCAGGAGGCCGCGTGCTTGCCACCTCGCCTGCACGGCAGGAGGTGGTCGGGGCCCTGGTGGCGCACATTGGCACGGGGCAGGCACAGGAGGTGGACGCAGCCATGCCTGTGCTGCTACTGTCGCTGGCCACAGACCACCCGAAGCTGCTGCACCCATTTGCGCTCATGCTGAACGGCATCCTGGACTGCCTGAGCAACCTGCACTTCATCCACATCTGGCAGCTCTTCCGTGTCCTGACCACGCTCACGTTTGACCGCCAGCGCATCCCCGCCGCAGGCCTCATTGACCACGAGAAGGAGGATGGTGTGTGAGATTGTGTGTGTGTGTGTGTGTGTGTGTGTGTGTGTGTGTGTGTGAGTGAGTGTGTGTGTGCATGAACTTGTGCGTTGGGGAAGGCGTGTTGGATAACATAATGTCCTTCCATGCAGAATGTCTCTCGCCCTTCACACCACCACCACCACCACCACCAACACCACCACAATCCCTTCTGCATTGCACTGGGTGTACGGCAGCTGTCTCAATCGAACGAAGAGCTGAAACGCACCGGCACCATCGCCGCCGCCACCGTCACCCGCACCTTGTTCGCTCTTGCCAACGACGCAGACATCTCCATCGACGGTGCGTGCGTGTGTTCATGTGTGCGTGTGTTCATGTGTGTGCGTGTTTGCGTGCGTTTGCGCCCTTGTTTGCAGTTCACCTGAGTCCCCCGTGTGTACCTGTCGTGCTCCTCCTCATCCCCCACTCACCCGTCTCCTCGCCTGTCCAACAGACAACCATCTCTCCTCGCTGTTGCAGGCATTGCACTTCATCTATGTCGACAAGTGCGTTCAGCTGACATGCTCTGTTGCCACAACGCTTCCACATCCACGCCCAGCTACTGCCCATCCATCATCGTGGTGTCGTTTCCTCCCCCGCTCCCCAGCACCAACAGCCATCAAGAGCAAGCACATCTATCGGGATGCGTGAACGGGGATGGCGGACTCACCATTGACCCACCGCCACCACAGCCGTTTGGCTTCAGGTCGCTCGCCGACCCCGGCAGGCACGTGTGGAGGCCGCCGGGATCCCCAAGCGCACGTTCCAGCACAACAACACCCTCAACACGATTGTGGTTTGAGCAGACGGACGGGTGTGCCCCACACGCGGGAGGTGTGCTCCAACTTCTCGCCCGAGGACGCGCGCGCGCGAAGTGGGCAAGCACACGCTCGTGGTCGTCAACGAGAAGACGCTGCAGGCGTCATGCGAGACGAAGCTGAAGCTGCTGTCGGGGATTGCCGCCGTGTTTGCGGGCACAGTGCGCTGCAAGACCGACGTGGCATTTCTCCGCACGTGCAGGGTTGCAGAAGCACGCTGCCGGGACGCGGACGTCTTCTTGTTCCTGATGTCGCTGCAGCCCTTTGTATGGTGGAACCTGTCGCTGGGGACGGACAACCTGAACCCGGAGGACGGAGACGGCGGCAGAGGTGCAACACGAGAGTTGGGCGCATCCCCCGACTAGCGTGGGCCTGCAGCGACAACGTGCTGTTCCGCACGGTGGCGGACAACGAGGACAGGCTGGCGACCCAGCCCTCCCGACAGGCTGCTGTCCGCCGTGCACGCTGGGCAACTGAACCCGCTGTCGATACCGCCGCACGTTCCCGTGCTGATGGAACTACTTTTCCACCGGCCGCACCCTGGAGCTGATGCGTGGATGGGTTGAGGGAAGTAGACCTGTTTGGTTGACGTGTGGCGTGGTAGGTTGTTTGCTCGTTGCTTGTCAGCCGGTTGGATCGCGTAAAGAGTTTACTAAAGTGTCAAACAAGCAACGTCAAGCAAGTCAAAGCAAGGGGAAAGCATGTATGTGAAGGAAAGAACGACAACACACGCAAACCCTCACTTCTGACACACGCTCTTCACGCAGGAGTAGATGCAGAGGAAAGGCAAAGCAGCAACAAGACATGGACAACAAAGCACAAGCACAGCACACAGTCAAGTGGTGGCGTTGATGCGGCTGTTGATGGCGGTGCACCAGTCAGCCAGCGAGGTGTCAGAGCGCGCGTCCAGGCGGAAGACGAAGGTGCGGCCGGGAACGGCAACGTGCATCTCCTCGCCACCATGGGCGAGCTCAGCTGACAGCACGCTGGAAAAGGGGATGCGTCGCTTGGACGTGCCTGAAGCGGACTTGCCGTACGCGAGGTGGCCGTCGTCATCAAGCTTGCACCAGCACGGGCGAAAGGCGGCCCTCCGTCGCCCACGCTTCCGCAACCAGCCGATCAGTGGCTCACCGGGGCACTCGCAAGCGTCCTTGTACAACGCTCTTGCTGGTACAGAGCAGCCACGAGGAGCATCTCGCCCAGTCCCTGTCTTCTTGTCTTCATCGTCGCTGCCTGTGTGTGCTGGGCGTCTTGCGTCAACATCAGCATGTGCAACTGCACCGAGAAATCGCATGAGCAGGTTGCGTTGTGGAGCAGACGACTGGTACACAACAGCAGAAGAGATGAACCGAAGAAGAAGGTTGCGATGAGCAAGCACGTGTTGCTGCTGAAGTCGAGACTCTGACACGTGTTGCCTGGATGTGTGCTGCCTGGTCACAGCACCACCGCGAATGCGCCGCAGGTTGCGCTCCGCCTTGCGGGTGTTTGGGTGGTCTGGCCCAAGCGTGGTTGTGAAAGCGTCGAGCGCCTGCTGCGTGTAGGCGCAAGCCTGCTCCTTTTCGCCGCGCTTGTCGTGCAGCAGGCCAATGTTCGCAAGCGTCATCGCTGTGTACGGGTGCTTCTCGCCCAACGCCTCCACGTAGACCGCCCTCGCCTTCTCATAGCACTCAATCGCCTTACCGTAGTCGCCCTTGTTCTTGTATGCGTTGCCGAGGTTGTTGTACGTCTGTGCTGTGCTCGGGTGCTTCTTGCCCAGCACCTCCACCGTGATGGCGAGCGCCTGCTCATAAAACGCAATCGCTCTGTCGTACTCGCCCTTGTTCTTGTAGGCGATGCCGAGGTTGTTGTACGTCTGTGCCGTGCTCGGGTGCTTCTCGCCCAACGCTTCCGCCGTGATGGCGAGCGCCTTCTCGTACAGCGCAATCGCTCTGTCGTACTCGCCCTTGCTGTAGTAGGCGTTGCCGAGGTTGTTGTACGTGCTCGCTGTGCTCGGGTGTTGCTCGCCCAGCGCCTCCACGAAGACGGCGAGCGCCTTCTCGAAGTGTTCAATCGCCTTGTCGTACTCGCCCTTGTTGTCGTAGGCGTTGCCGAGGTTGTTGTACGTGTTCGCTGTACTGGGGTGCTTCTCGCCCAACGCTTCCACGTAGACGGCGAGAGCCTTCTCGTAAAAGTGGATGGCTCTGTCGTACGCGCCCTTGCTGTAGTAGGCGTTGCCAAGGTTGTTGTATGTGTCGGCTGTGCTCGGGTGCTTCTCGCCCAGCGTCTCCACCGTGATGGCGAGGTCCTTCTCGTAAAACGCAATCGCTCTGTCGTAGTCGCCCTTGCTGGCGTAGGCGCTGCCGAGGTTGTTGTAGGTCTCAGCTGTGCTCGGGTGCTTCTCGCCCAGCGTCTCCACCTTGATGGCGAGCGCCTTCTCGTACAGCTCAATCGCCTTATCGTAGTCGCCCTTGCGGGCGTAGGCGTTGCCGAGGTTGTTGTAGGTCTCAGCTGTGCTCGGGTGCTTCTCGCCCAGCGTCTCCACCTTGATGGCGAGCGCCTTGTCGTAGTAGTGGATGGCTCTGTCGTACGCGCCCTTGCTGAAGTACGCGTTGCCGAGGTTGTTGTACAGCACCGCCACGTTCCCCCCTTTCTCCCCCTCGGTGCGTAGCCGAATTGCTAGGGCTGTCTCAAAGTAGGCGATTGCCCTGTCGTGCTCGCCAAAGTCGCTCAGCACCGCCCCAACGTTGAGGCACAGCCCCGCGAAGGCGTCAGTGCTGTCCTCGCCTTGTGCCCGCATGGCTTCGACGGCGCCCACCGCCTTTTGCAGGCACCACGCGCGCAGCTGGTCCTTCACGGCTTGGTTGACTGCGCTGAAGCCACCCGCCCACAACTCGATCGCCGTGAAAATCATGTGTTTGTCATGGGGGTTAAAGGCGTCGGCTCTTTGTGCCTGAACGCGCACCAGCGTGTCTGTGACGGCTTGATAGTCACGCGCGATCGCTAGGACCAGTTCTAACTCCTCGCTGTTGGGCAGTTGGATGGTGACCTCTGTGCCTTCGTTGCTGATGCCACAGAAGATCTCCCACAAGCACCACGCGCGGGTCAAGGGAACGGGGTCTCGCCACGGCATGAGCACCAGCAGCACATGGCCAATGTTGGCAATCGACTGCTTGAACGTGGTACTCCACCTGGGTGTTGAGAAAGGGAAAGGGGGCGGATGGAGGGAAGACAAAGACAGGGAGGAAAGGGGAAGGGGTTGCAGTTTCGTGAGGGAACAGGGTGTGCGTGTCTGTGTGCGTGTGGCAGTGGTTGTTGAAGAGCGCAAGTGTCACAGACACGCATACACACACACACACACACACGCACACACACAGACACCACACAGACACACACACACACAAAACGCACCACTCTTGTGGGAGGTTGGCCGTGACGTTGGCGTTTTGGTTGTTCATAAAGAGGTCAAACCAGAAGAACACCGGCTGGGCGTCTTCCTTCCTTGCTTGCTCCTCCGCAAACTCCAGCAAGACGTTGAGCACGTCTGCGATCTTGTACCGCCATGCGTGTGACACAAAGACGGTGGCCTTGTTCACGTGCTCTGGCGACTGCTTGCGCAGCTGCTCGACGAAGGCGCAGTTGTCCTGGCGTGTGCGTGGCACAACCAGCTGCTTGCAGGCATCCTCCGTGGTCATCTCAGCGTACGTGTCGGGGAACTCGCGCTGCAGATCACCCAGAAACCGCCGCACAGCTGCCACGGACACGCCGTGCGTCAGTCGCTGGTCAGCCATGGCTGTGTGTGTGTGTGTGGGGAGCCTGAGGAGCGGCGTGGGGTTGTGGGGGTTGGGTTGGAGGTCAATCGCTCAGTGGGCAATCCGTATGGCGCGGACGGTGGGCTTGAGGGCTTGAGGGCTTGGTGGCGGCGGGGCGAGGTGCCAGGAACGAGGAAGAGGAGACGATTGAGGAGATGGTCGAGGTGGGAGAGACAAACAGGGAGAGGAAGAGGGGAGTGGGTTGGTTGCTTTGGTTGGAGGAGAAAGAGAAGAGTGGCAAGGTTGTGAGGGTGGTTGTAGTGTGCACACACCCAGCCAAGAAAGAAAGAGAGAGTCAAAGCGCGCGCGCGAGAGAAGGAGAGAGAAAGTGCCAAAGAAAAGAAGAACAGGAGGAGGAAGGGGGGGATGTGGCTTTCGCCTTTTTTTTTTTTTTTGTTTGGTTGGTGGGTGGGAACAATAAAGGGGACGAAACACACAGACAGACAGAGAGGAGAGAGTGCCCACCAGCTTTTTTTTTTTTGGTTGTTGTTGTTGGTTGGGGGGATGCTGGTGGAGCACGCAAGGCTGGTCGCTCAGCTCTTCGCTAACCACAAAAGAGCAGCTGAGAGTGAGTGCGAGAAGCTGGTGGTAGCAACAACGAACACGCTTCCGGGCCCAAGAAGGTGTCTTGTGCGTTTTGAACCAACCGCTCACACACACATGCACAGCAACTCAAGGCAGTTGGCAGAAGAAGCAAAGAAACCGTCAGCCTGAGGCGGCGAGTACGCTCACGCACACCGTGGTCACACACAAGGGTGGTGTGGACTGAGAGGAGAGCTGAGGACTTGAGCCAGAGGGAGAGGCAGCGCTGTCCTGATCATCAAAGGACAACAAAAGCCGGTGGACGTGCGTGGTATCTGCCCAACCAGTCTTGGCTTGGTTCGCTTGTGCTTCTTGGTTGCTTCTTGCTTGTTGTGGTCGAGGTGGTTCGAGGAAAATGGCCACCAAACACCAACTCATTCACAACAAACAAAAACCAACAACGAAACCAACCAGCAGACTGCTGGCGTTTTCTCTTGTTTTCCCCCCATCCATGCTTACGTCCACGCTTCTCAGCATGTATGTTTCGCACAAGAAACTGTGAGAATTTTGCAGGTGGCGACGATCCACCAGTCCAACTTGGCGCACGAGCAACAGCAAGCAAGCAATCAGTCATCCGAGCCTTCCAGAACTTCCAGAATGATCGCGGAAACTTCGCCAACGCCACCGACCGCCGCCAACACACATAAACACACAAACGCAACAGCCTTTTCTTGGCTGTGGGCTTGTGGGCGGGGGTCATAGCAACGCTGCCGCCAACGTGGTCGATCGTGGTCTTGGGGGACGTGGGCACTGCTGCACGTGCTGGCCAACAACAAAACCAGCAGACTGCTGGCACAGCCCGAGCCGTGGCATACCCGCCGCACGTTGGCAGGGCATCGGCGGTGTACGCATACAAGGTCGATGGGTCGCCAAGCAACCAGCTATGGTGGGTGTGCAAGATGGCCAGTACAGCCGTGCACATGGGAGGCGTTTCTCAGGACGTTCCCGTTTATTGACCAAGCGCACATGGCTCTGCTGAAGGCGTGGCAGGGAGAACCAAGAGGGGAGGGGGAAAAGGTCAAGGAGCAAGAAGCAGAAGGAAAGGGCGCCCAAGGGGCAAGCAACAGGCAGATGCAACAGACGAGAAGAGTACGGCAGAGGGGGAAGGAATAGGGAATGCTGGAATGGGGGAGAAGACAAAGCAGGTGGTGGAGGAGGAGCAGGGCAGGCGTGGTGCTGGTGCAGCGGTGCCCCGGAGGAGTAAGCCCCCCCCCCGCGCACCGCCACGGGGCGAACGCGCACAAGCGGGAGGAAAAGAAGCAGGTCACCAACAAGGAGAAGAGCAACAGCAACAGGTCACGGGCGCCTACAAGAGGGTCGCGTTGATGTCCCTGCACGTGAATGTGGTGAGGTTGCGCACGTTTGTGGTTGTGGTGGCGTTTTCGAGCACAATGGTGTCTGCTCTGGGCTGCCGCGTTTCGTGCGGTCTGGATGAAGGCTGCCGGGGGTCCGGCACGTCAATGTCTTGGCCTGCATGCTTGGGTCCGGGAGTAGTCGAGGCAGACCCCGCCCGCCCTCTTTGCTGAACACCAGCTGCGTGCCTGAGCTGATGCGATAAGTCTTGCACAGGCACGTGTCGAGGGGGCGCCTTGAGCGAGCAGCAGTGTGCTGCACACCATCTGGAGCACGGTGGGCCAGGAAGACGCCATGGTGCAGTTGATGTCGGCATGAACCATGCACACACACACACACACACACACACACACACACACACACACACACGCGCCTCCTCAACGCTGTGAAACATGTGTGCACAGACACAAGATGGGAGAGAATGCAGGGTGGTGAGGTTGACAGCGAAGCATCATCAACCACACGCCCGCCCATCCAACCACCCGCATTGACACACACACACACGCACATGTTCTCCCCACTCACCAACACACACACACACACACGCACACACTGCTCACCTCTTCATCAGAGCGACTGACATGTGCAATGTCTGCCTCACGCCAGACTGGAGCTGGTGTCGGCCGGAGTGTGATGGCGGCTGTGCGGTCGATGGCGATGGTGATGACGGTGGCAGCCGAGCTGAGATGGAAGAGGAGAGAAATGAGAGAGAAATGGGGATGATGATGATGATGGGTCGTTCATGGCGGCTACTTCCCCCTCCTCTGATGTGGCCCTGGTGCCCATGCAACCATCACACAACGACAAGACACAACGACATCATCACACACAAGGCACAGGTATGGCATGTGAGCACAGCAGACGTGTTCACCTTCCTATTCCCTCCTCTGCTTTCCTCCTCCTCGCCCACGACACACACACACACACACACACACCTCTGCTGCACATGACTGCGTCGCTGTGGTTGGATGTGCCCACCATGACCATGGACGTGTGTGTCCACAGCTGCTCCTCCCAATCCATCATGTGTGCACCCGCCCATCATCCTCCAACGATCCTCAGGCAGCCATCCCCTGCATACACACACACACACATGACATGTGAGCTGCACAGCTACACTGCTACATGAGGCACAGCAGCAGCAGTAACACCAAACACCCACAGCAGCAACAGCAGCAACACATGCACCATACGCCAACCAAAGTATCCATGATGGGCTTACCTTGCTCACGCATGGGAACACTGCATGAGCACAGCAGCGGCAGCTGAATCGGGGTGGTTGCAGCAGCAGCAGCCGGCATGCGATCCCGCTTCCAAGTGATGTGTGCTGGTACCTCACCACCTGTGCATGCGTGTGTGTGTGTGTGTGTGTGGTTGCAGGGAACGTGGATGGGAACAGAACGCAACAGGCACAGAGCAAGCCATCACGTCAGCACAGCAGAAACAGTGAGTGACATCACACGCACCACGTGCGTGCGGGCGTGTGCGTGTGTGTTCGTGTGTGACCATCATCCCCCACGAACTCCCTTTCCCCTTGTTCGCTTCACCACATCCCATCCCCACACTCCATCACACAACCAACCAACCAACCACTCATCACCACCCACATACCATGTGTGATGCGAGTGCAGCTGGCACGCGTGACAAGTATCCTTGACATTTCCCTCATCCTGATGCTTGTGCGTGCGCATCACCTGTAAGTGTGTGGTTGTGTGCGAGCACCAGCATAGTGAGTGAGTGGGAGGGAAAGAGGGAGCATGAATATGTGCGCAGCTACACTGCTGCCATTGCTGGTGTTGTGCATGCATGTGTGTGTGAAGAAGAAAGGGAAGAGAGAGAAAACAGAAAACAAAAGGGAAGGGAACAAGACATGCTGCACCCCATCCATCCATTCCTCTTGCTCACACCACCACCACACACCACCGTCCTCTGTCATCAGCCAGCCAGCCAGCCACACCACACTCACCCAGCATCCCCCACCCCACCTCATCCATCCATCCATCCAACACACATGTCCTCTCCCTTTCCCCTCTTCTTCTCGCCCTCACCTCTGCTGCTTCTGCTTCCAACCGAAAATGCAACTTGTGCTGTCGCCACCTGTTACCAGCTGCAAACAGCCAGCTCCCGCCAGCAGCAGCGGGCGATGGGTTGGTTGGTTGGTTGATGGGTTGGTTGGGGAATGTGTTCAGCTGCAAGTGATGGTGGTGGTGCATTCTCTGCTGCTGCTGCTGCATCGGCGGTGGAGGGTGTGTTGGCTGCTGCTGCTGTTGTTGTTGTTGTGATGGCCGTCAGGGAGGGCGAGAAAGAGAGGGGAATGTAAGCAGCAGCTGCAAGGTGGAGAATGTGCAGGTGTGCAGGCAGTTGTGTGTGTGAGAACGACGAATGAGACAGCGCATCAAGCAAAGCAAAACAGGCAGTTGCACGACACACATGCATGCACATTGATGTGGGACAACAAGGAGAGACAGGAGCAACAGAGACAGCGACCACAAAACACGCACACTGGTGCGGTGCGCAGCATACACACACACACACACGTGTGCAGTGATGCACTCACGTTGCTCATCGCTTGCTTGTTTGTGGTCTGTGTTGGTGTTGCTGCTTCCACAGCCGCACAAGCGTGACTGGATGGTCATCACATGGCAGCGCCCGTCTGTTCATCCCACCAGAGCAGCGGTGGTTGGTGGAGGGAGGGGTGACAGCTGCTGGCTCAAGGGTCCTCTGTGGCGACAGCAGAAAGGAGGAGCAACAAGCAAGCGTGGAGGGTGGTGGTGGTGTTGAGGGTGGGAAGGGAAGGACGTGAGCAACACACAAGAAAATGAGGAGATGGTGATGATGGCGTGTGGGTGGGTGGAGAAGATAACGCGCACGTCGACACACATGCACACACACACACACCTGTCTGGGTGACGCAGTGGCTGGATCACCATTCATCCGTCAGCATGTAGTCACTGTTGGTTGGTGGGGGTCGCCCACTGCCTCACGCATCAGCCAGCACCTGCTGCTGCTGCTGCTGCTGATGATGATGATGGAAAACATTCATCTGCACGCACCACACACAAACAAACAAGCAAACAACAGCAGTGAGCAGCGTGTCACAGACAGAAAGAAGAAAGACAGGAGGAGGAGGATGAGCAGAAACACAACCCCGTGCACACACACACACACACACACACATACACATCCACATTGGCTGTGATGTTGGTTGATGCCATTTCCCCCCTCTCACATGTGTGTGCTGCTCACTGGTTGAGAGGTTGCATGGTCCATTCTCAGGGCCGCCGCTGCATGTCGGTGGCTGATGGCAACTGTTCTGTCACCACACAACGGTGAGCAAGTGTGTGTGAGTGTGCATTTGTGAGCGCCACATGCAGTAGTGAGTTGGTTGTGATACAACCACCCATGGATGCACGGAGTGATGGTGGTCCACCTGTGTGTGTGTGTGTGCACGATGACAGCGTGAACTGTGGTGTTGTTGTTGTTGATGGGGGTGGTTGTTTGCTTCTGTGCGCAGTGTGCAAGGGGAAGAAGGGGAAGAGGAGGAGCACGAAGTGGGAGGAAGAAGTGGGAGCACTCAATCTCACCCTCACCTGTCGATGGATGGGTCATTCATGTGGCCGTTGGTTGGTTGGTTGGTTGGTTGTGCGTAGTTCATCACAGGAGAAGGAAATGGACAATGATGGAAGGAAGGATGGAAGGGAGAAGGGGAGAGAAGGGGGAGAGAGACGGTGCGCACACCCTCCCTGCACATGTGCATGTGTGTGTGTGCGTCTGAATGCGTCAGCGAGAAGGACGACGAAGGAAAGGCAGGGAAGGAAGGAAGGAAGGAAGGAACATGGCACGCACAACCACCAATGTGTGTGTGTGCACGAACCAATGACGCATCCCCACCCCACCTCACGTCACCTGCCTGTCAGCAGCAGCGACGACGACCATGATCACCATCACCATCACCATTCCCACCACCACCACCATCACACACACACCAGCTGCTGCGCAGAAGAAGAAGAATGAAGCAACGGCGAGTGGATTGGTTGGTTGGTTGGTTGGAATGCAGAATCGGTTGTTTGCTCGTTTCTGCTTGCTGCTGGCTGGTTTTTGGTGTGTGTGCGGTTTTCATCTTCCTCCTCTTGCTTGCTGCTGGCTGGCTCTGCCTTGATAAATTGCTTGCCTTTCTTCTCTGTCGGCAACGTTCATACCAACGGGATCACGTCCGATCGCGGAAGCAAAGCCCGTTTGGGCCCGTTCAGTACTGCCGTGGGTGACCAGGCGGGAATCACGGGTGATGTTGCTCTCCTTTTTTTTTTCCCTCTTCCATATGGGGCTGCTGTGCTGCTTGCTGTGGTGCTGTCTCTCCTTCACTCCCCTCTTCTCTCTTGTCTTAGCTTGTTGCTTGGTTCGGTTTACTTCTTGTTCTTCTTCTTTGCTTGCTTGCTGAGCTGAGTTGCTTCGACGTCGTAGGGTGAAGAGGTGGTGGCGTGTGTTGGCCCATCTCCCCCTCTCTTGTTGCTTGTCTTCAGCGTTGCTTTGCTTCACACACACACACACACACACACACACACACATTGCCTGGCTGACATCGTGTCATCTCAACGCGTTTACTTCCATCAACAGACGCAGAGGTAACCACAACGCGTTTACTTCCATCAACAGACGCAGAGGTAACCACACACAGGTGGACTGAACTATTGAACTAGTGACAAAGCTGATCTTGGTTAAATTACGCTGTTAGACATCTTCGTCCTCTCCTCCTCCTCCACCTCATCATCCTCACCATCGTCATCGCACGCAAACACATCACATGGGCGCATTATCCTTGGCCGCCTTTCGTCGGTGGGCGGGGGTGTTGCACCATACAGACTCCTGCATCACATCGTGTGGCGTCTGTCTCATTGGGCGTGCCGTACGCCAGCCCTTGCACTTGCATCTTCCCCCTGCGAACATTTGTGCGTGTGCGCCATGAAGGTGTTGGTGGTGGCAGCGAGATGTTGTGTGAGGTGACCGCGCTGATTCGCACCCATGCACACGATCTCTTTCACACACACACACACACACACACACACACACACTCTGACACACACACACACACACACACACACACACACACACACACCCTCACCTGCCACGCGTTGTCGCCGCTGAACAGGTTGATCCTGGCAGACTCCAGCGCTGACAGCAGCAGCAAATAGCACAGTCATGCCACACACGAGTGGGCAGATGGTGAGAGTGGTCGAATGGACACGAGAACAAGCGAGCAAAGCACACACCACAACACAAACGTCGCCACACTCACTGCACAGGCCCCTGTCCCAACAACATACTCCCTCACCTGTGTGCACTTGGGTGGAGAGGGACTTGAAGAACTCCTCAAACATAAACACAACGCGTCTCTGCATCATCTCCACCACCTTATCAGGGATTGACCGCAGGATCCTCGGGAGCTTAACACAGTAGTGTTTGTGTGTGTGTGTGTGTGTGTGTGTGTGTGTGTGTGCGTGTGTGTGTGTGCGTGTGTGTGTGTGTGTGCGTGTATGTGTGTGAGCGACGTGACATGTAAGCCTTCACCAAACACAATCCTCATCGAAAAGCACACCAGCCCTCACGCATCGCTTCACATGGCCCATGTCACCGATCTGTCACCACACCTCGAGGAGCCTGTGCTCGGGGAATGCGGATGCTGAACGTCTCCCAGTCCAGCAGGTCCTGGTAGGGCTGC
>NW_004754894.1:384908-387639 GCF_000188695.1 Salpingoeca rosetta | reverse complement strand
CACACACACACACACACGCACGCACACACACACACACACGCACACACACACACACACACACACACACACACATACCCTGGACCAGCATCCTGAATGAATCGCTCGATCGGCAGCAGTCGTGCGGCGCAGCAATCCGCAGTTCACAACACGATGGAAAATAGCGGAACCCAAACTCGCACAAAACGCGGCTCCAACCAACCACTGCAACGACTGCACTTGACTACAGCTCAAAGTTCAGCAGCCCGTCCACACACACACACACACACACACACACACACACACACACACACACACACACACACACACACACACACACACACCCTTGCTGTACACCAGTAGAGGATCGCCATGGGAGGAGAAGAGGAGCACGGATATGCCCGCATTCGGCTCACGCCATTTGAGAACCTGAGCTGTTCGCTCGTCGCATCCTGCGTCGCAGGTCAGCCAATCATGTTTTGTGTGTGTGCGTGTGTGCGTGTGTGTGCGTGTATGTGTGTGTGTGTGTGCGTGTGCGTGTGCGTGCGTGTGTGTGTGTGTTTGCGTGGCTCCTGGATTGGCGTCCACCTGTCACATAGCCTCCTGTCATATGAGCGTGGACAGTGCACAACAAGTGGAGCGATCGCATGCATGTGTGTTCATATGTGTGTGTATTTTGTGTAATGCGATGGTACATTGACGCTGCCTTCGCCACATCTTGATGCTTGCCTGATTCGTGATGCACAGAGACTGTCACATATCCCGCGGAAGTGGCAAAGGTTCGACTGCAGATCCAAGGCGAGCGTCCGCCCGGCCCCGGCGAACGTAAGCCTGTGTGTGCGTGCGCATGTGTGCGTGCGCCTGTGCGTTTGTGCATAAGCCACAACGTACTTCCATGCACGCGTGCTCATGTGTGCATACATGCACGAAGCCACAACCGTAATTCAACACCGTTGAGACCCCATTTCATGCTCAAGATTTGTGACATCAATGATCTTGTTCATCTCACAACGTGGTTACCTCACTGTCTGGTGGACTGCCTGACTTACACTCAACTACGCTCCCCTCTTCCTCACGCACACACACACACATGCACAACAACAACACTGCCACCACTGCGATCAACCCTTTCCTCCACCCTTCTCCATGTGTGTATATGTACAGTGACGTTCCGAGGTCCATTGGACGCCATCTGGAAGGTTGGCCGTTACGAACACCCCAAGTACCTGTTCGCGGGCCTGCCATCTGGGGTGCTGCGCCACGCCATTGCCGGCACACTTCGCCTTGGGCTGTACGAGCCAACGGTGAACCTGCTCAACTACGGCACCACCACGGCGCCAGATGACCCGCGCGAGCGCAAGGACGTGACGCTCGCACAGCGCATGCTCGCGTCCTCCACCACGGGCGCGTTTGCCATGGTGTTTGCCAACCCGGCCGAGCTTGTCAAGACAAAGCTGCAATCGTCACACAAGCTCCCACCTGGGCAGAAGGCGCCTTTCTCGGGCACCATATCCTGCTTCCGGTACGTGATCCGCACGGAAGGGTACATGGGCCTGATGCGTGGCCTGTCCATCGCCGTGCCGCGGATGGCGTGGCAGAACATGGCGGAGATCACGGCGTACGACCTGACCAAGGACCTCCTCCGCAAGCACTACGGCATGGAGGACGGCCTCCCGCTCTTCTTCCTCGGCTCGCTCAGCGCCGGCTTCTTTGGCGCCTACCTCGGCAACCCGCTCGACTGCATCAAAACGCGCATCTACAACAACCCGCTTGGCGCGGATGGTCGGCCACTCTACAAGGGACCCGTGGACGTGGCGTTTAAGATGATCAAGCATGAGGGCATCTTCAGCTTCTGGAAGGGTGTTGTGCCCCTTTGGATCCACGTGTCTGCGTTTAGCATCGCCGTGTTTGTCACCTATGACATGCTGCGCTTGCAGTTGCGCAAGCTCAAGGCTCGCTCAAATGAGTAGGCTGTTTTGGGCGCGTGCTGTTTGTGTTGTGTGTGTGTGTGCGTGTGTGTGTTGGTTTGTTTATTTGTTTGTGCGTGCGTGTGTTGGTGTGCGCGCTCTGTGTACGTGCGTGAATGTGTTTCGCGGGCAAGCGCATGCACTATTGATTTGGCAGTCAGCCAGGCAAGCAAGCCAGCATATTAAGTTGTGTTCATCCCCCTCCCCTCCCCCCCCCCCTTTTATCACAGTCACGCAAGTGTGTTATCATGTCATTGTGCTTCCGAAGGCCACCGTTGCGTAGTTTTTGCTGTTCTCCTAACCCCTGCTTCAAATATGTGCACATGCACACAAGCAACATATCATCTATAATTGCCTTTCTGGCGTGTGTTCAGAAGTGCTGTGATGACACGTGACCGGTGGTTCTTGATGTGTGTCCAAGCGAGCTGCGTGCTGACGTGCCGACGTGCTGAACGTATTGATGCGGAAATGCGTTGGTATCGGTCTCATGTGCCATGTAAAGTAATTGTCATCCAGCCACAACCAAGGAGCCACAGGCAAGCATAATGAAACACCAGAGGGACATTGGGGGGGGGGGAGAAGCACGCACGCGCACGTGAGTGTGTGCGTGTGCTGGTGAAGCTGACATGGCATCAACTCTACAGTGCGCCCAAGAGTGCAACGGAATCAGCTTTGCGAATGTCCCTGCAATCCGGCACAAGATGCATGTGCATGGGTGCATGTGTGTGAGTGTGTGTGTGTGTGTGTGTGTGTGTGTGTGTGTGTGTGTGTGTGTGTGTGTGTGTGTG
>NW_004754894.1:382783-384475 GCF_000188695.1 Salpingoeca rosetta | reverse complement strand
CGAACAGACAGACACACACACACACACACACACACACACACACACACACACACACCTGTGTGTTGGATCAAAGTTGATGCATGTGCACGATGCGGTGTGCGCCGTGATGGCAACGTCAGTTGGCTCCAGCTCTGGGAACGTGTACACCTCAACGCGTCCTGCAGTGTACACACACAGCAAGAGCATAAGCGGTGTTACTTCCTCAATAACTGAAGCTGAAGCACACACACACACACACAAACACACATACCACAAACACAGACAGACGTACACACACACACATACCACAAACACAGACAGACGTACACGAACACGCACACACGCACACACACACACACACACACACACACACACACACACACACACACACACACACACACACACAAAGGCTGAGGTAGCGGTGGTGGAGAAACAAAGTTGGGGCGACCTTGTCTGTTGGTGAGGAAGAGATGCTTTCCGCTCTTGTCCCACGTGAACTCGTTCACCTCGTAGTTGAACTGCCTGCTCTTCGTCACTTTTCCCGTCTTGGCGTCAATCAGCATGAGCGTATCCTCCTGCGACACGTCGCATGCACAGCACCGTGGCAGCGATGGGAGAGTTTGGTGAGAGAACGTGTCAGCACTTCGAACAACAACAACAACAACAACAACAACAACAACAACAACAACAACAACAACAACTTAAACAACAACAACAACAACAACAACAACAACAACTTAAACAACAACAACAACTTAAACAACAACAACAACAGCAACAACTTAAACAACAACTTAAACAACAACAACTTAAACAACAACAACAACAACTTAAACAACAACAACTTAAACAACAACAATGTCTTCTCTGACACACCAAGTTGACGACTGCGAGCGTGTTGCCATCGGGTGCATAGCGGACGCAGATGCTGGGCCGCTTTGTTGGGACGGTCGAAGTGCATTTGGGACCTACCAAGTAACAGCATGTCGAATGAGGAAGAAGACAAGGGAAGCCCCATCCAAAAGACAAGGGAAGCACGGACAGTTGAGCGGACAACACGGCGTTTGCTTGCATGTGTGTGGGATGTTCACAGGTACTGCTCAGGCGTCGTGGCTTGGCTCCACTTTAAGCGGCAGTTTGCTTGTTTGTTTGCTTGCTGTGTTTTGTGTTGGTTTGCTTGTGATGCACCATGCGACTGTGCATTAGCTAGCACAAGGCAGAGGAACAGGCAGCGTTTCACACATACCCGTGCGTACGTCCCAAAATTTGACGTGGTGGTCACTTGACGCCGTTGCCAGTACGGACTTGTTGTTGGGGTGCCACGTGAGGAAGTCCACTGACCCGCTATGTCCCCGCAATTCCAATTCCCTCGTCTGCATCGATAGAGAGGGGGGGGGGGGGGTGAGAGTGAGAGTGAGAGTGTTAGTGAGAGTGTGAGAGTGTGTGTGTGGGGCGGGGAGGTTGAAGGGGGAAGACGGAGAGTGTCGCACACAAAAAACCCGCACATACACGCACAAATGCCATACACACACAAATGTCATACACACTCTCGCATGCATGCACACACGCACAAGCATACACACACATGCACACTCACCAGGCGGTCTGTCAATCGCATCACACAAGCAGTCTTGTCCATGGATCCGGATCCAAGCATTCCTCCTTCGCAGTCCCAGTCCAAGCACAGCACCTGTCACACACACACACACACAC